>NW_019524735.1:586233-620022 GCF_002814215.2 Seriola lalandi dorsalis | reverse complement strand
CCTACCCACCCCCACCAGGGCTAATAACATGCAAACCGGGAGCAGCTGCTCACGGATCTGACACAGTCTTTATTTGTTTCTATGGAGCTGATACAGTTCATGAACCTCAGGTTTAGAAAATACAAAAAACGGTGTGAAAAGAGTCAGTGTTCCTCCCTTGATACGGCGCCGTTGGCTTACTGCAAACTGTTATGCAATCAGTTTTCAACAGATAATGGCTCCAGGATAGTGATGCATCACAGATTCTGTATTCAATGTGGGATTAATTGTTGTTATGTTCATTTAACTAGCATATCTGTGACTGATGAAAATCTCAGATCCTCAGCCTGTGAAATAGGTCTGGGAGATTTAGCTCCACAGGTGACTGACAATTAAGCCACGCTCCACCAGTCCAAGTTAAGTGGCGGGCTGTAGAACGGGCACCGTGGTAACGTGGTTACTAACAATTAGCGTGGCACGTAGTGCTGGAGTGTGGGCTCAAAGGGGAAGTCAGAAAGGTAAAAAGAAAGAAAATCTTTGGAAAAACAAATATATTTATTTATCGATCGAAAAACACTGAATTGACAGATTCGGATTCCCTCCCGCAGCTTCCACAGGCCTGAAATCTCCCTGAAGCTTCAAAAGCGGGGCTTTGGCATGAAATTGAATAACTTTAAAATCATTTATAGTAAAGCTCTATCAGAAATGACATGCCATCAGTATTCTGGATGAGAGCATGTCCCCAGTCAGACAGCCAGACACAGAGGCTTAGTTCCAGCTCAGTTGTCGTCTACAGTGGCTGAATGACAGAGACATGGGGGCTGGGGAGGCCAGCGCAAACATCTGGATCCTAATTGGTAAAGTGTCATGACAGCTCTATTTGTCAAAGTCAGCATGGTGCTGTTACATTACACGCTCTTTGTGACATTTTTAGGTGCCCTTAACATAATGACAGATCATCCTGTATATCCCAGCTACTCCAGAGGAGCAAGCATTTCATCATGCTCGTTGTTTCAGTCCAATATGATGTGTGCAGGAGCAGCAGGTCGAGGTGAGCCGGAAAAACCTGAATATGATTACAAAGAAGGACATGGAAAATATACTGTGACTGATGGTGCTCAGCCGGTATTTTCTGAAATTTGGCTTTTGAGAAATGAGTCCTGCTGGAGGGCTTTTGATAAAGTGTCAAGTCTGAAAATGGCTGCAGTAAAATGGACTTGATGGGACATGAAGATACAAACACAACAGCTTAACACACTCACAAACATGATGGTGATATTAAAAAACAAAAACCTATGCTCGCCGTTGTCACTTTTTTCCTCTAGTCATCTTTAATGTTAAATGTGAGGATATCAAAACTGCTGATCAGGAGATCCGATTCTCTGCAGGGCACCACAGTGTGCTGAGTACACAGTTTCTGTGCCTCCGACTGAAATTCTTACCGCAGAGTCTTCGTCAGGTTTTGACAACTGAAATATGTAAAGTATTACACAGCGAGATTGGCTCTCAAATCCTCTCTGACAAAACAAACGCCTTTTAATCACACAAAATTAGAAAAAAAAAAAAAAAAACGAGAAATACACAAAACGATTACGTCAGTTTGACGAAACACGAGGGGAAAAAGCCTGTGTGAGACATCATGTGAAGAGATGAGCGCCGCGTATTCAACCTGAAGGGAAAATAAAACATGTACTCAGACTTTATATTAACTGATATCCATCTAAACACTCTCTCCTTTTCCAGAGAATCACTACAAAAGATCATCTCAACTTGTTCAGACTTACATCCGGACTGGAGATTGAATTCTTCCAAATGCTGACAAGCCATCTTTATTAGACAAGAGGGGGGGAGTTCTCCCTTTGGGAAGTGTCAGAATCTAGTCAATTTAATGGAGTCACATATCTTCTGTACGAAAGAGATTCATTTAATAACTTCTGCAGCTCTGTGGAGAGTGTCCAAGCATGCAGCTGCCCCGCACGCACAGTGAAGACCTTGAAGGAAACGTCCATGGGAATGATGCAGTCATCATCTCTGATGTTTTTACTGAGGAAATGTTATATTTCTGTGCATCACAGAGCCAGAACAATGCTGATGCTATACTTATAAAGCACTCATTTCAGGCAATATGCAGCACCTTTCCACATGAAACTAATTATTATAAAAGAAAACCGGATCTAAATTGCAATAACTGGGCATGTAATAAGCAGGAATGAAATATGCTGAACTTGAGATGCTGATGTGCCCCAAGATTATATATTTCATTTATCAGAGACCTCTTGAATGCACTTAATGGCAAGTATCTTGTATGCAGAGCATGTAGAGTGTACATTATTCAACATTACTGCCTCATTGAGATTTGAAGTGTCATAACCTCCTACACCTCCAATCCATGCCAACTTTTCAGCAATTGATTTTCCCCCCTTTACCACTGAGGTGGATGGTGTTTGACTGTGACACACACACACACACACACACACACACACACACACACACACACACACACACACACACACACCCCATGTTTTTCCCTTGTGTAATCCAAAGTGAAATAAGCAGCCTAATGAGCTGAGAATTTAGGTTTAGGCTACTGGAAAACAATCCTTAGCAGCAGAACTGACACAAGAACGTGATCTTCTCCAGGTTCTCCTTCTGCGTCTCTTCATCCTTAACTCGATCCTATCCGCCCACAGCCCTACATGCTCCAACCCCCCCCCCCCTGCTTGCTGAATACTGCATCAGCAGCATCCCCAGGAGAAAGGAGGACCTGCTCTTTAACTAGACCGTTACGAATAACTGCCACTTCAAAAAAAGAAAGCCAAGATGCACCGCCTTCATCTGCACCCACACCTTCTGGGAAGATGCGATTGTATAATGTGATTCTCTTTTACGTAATCCTGCGTGATAAATAACTGTAGACACTCTCCAAGATTAACGAAATTCAGGGGAAGCCCCCCCACCCCCCCACACACTGCCTGATCTACGGTTCTAGGAGAAGATGACGGTTGTGCTATTTTTACCCAGGCATCTCCATAGGTACTACCTGAGGTCACATGGTTGCCCACCCCTTTGGAGAAGCACTCTGCTGCAGTGCACTATTTCTGGGCTCCTGGCAGGAGGAGACAGGTGTGAGCGCTTGTGGAGGGAGAAACCTGCTGAAAGGTGCTATAGCACTCTGCTGCTTCATGGCCGATTGGTGGAAAGATACCACAAAGGTGCAAAAAATAACTGGGATCCCAACCCTCCCGCTGCGTTCACCTCTCGTGTGACGGAGGCAGTTTAAACAGTTGTGAGTCAAGGTCAGTGTTTGGGGGTCAAAAGGTAAAGGTTTGTGTAACCTGCTGTTATTTTTGACTGATAGGCCCTTTGTCTGTGGTGAGTCTGAAGCGGCTGCCTGGCCGTCGCCGCCGCTGCTGCATGCCAATGAGTTCAGCATAGCAGCAGTGTCAGTTTTGCGCCTCATCATAGTGACAGCTGCAGGATGGCTAGCATTATGTCGACATCAGTCTCCCTCTCTCATAACCCAAGCCCGGGCTATCTATCGAAACACAGTGCTGCTGCATTCAGAAGGCTGATAAAGAACTTGATGAATGACAGTACAAAAAGCCAGAGAGTACTTGATAACTGAGGAGACTTTCATGATAAAGGATATCAAAAACGCCATCTCATAGTGTGTTTTTCTGAACAAGAAAGGAATCCAATATCTCAGCCGTACACAGTCTGAATGCCAACTAAGCCCTGAACGCACAAAGTGTGTATCTTGTGAAGCAGAAAACAACATCTGACACACAGTGCACTGATGTTGTGTAATGTTTTAGGGCAGCGGATGCACACATTTTTGGCTAAAGACCCCTTAAAAAGAAACAATGTCTGCCTGTGAAACCTTGTTGTGACCAGTTGTTGCTTAATGGTTGTGATCAGTTCAACCAAAGATCAAATTTAAAGGCCTGAGGAGGTACAATTACCCAGTAATTTCAAATGTAAGAAGCAAAGATTTGAGGAAAGTCTGAAAAAATTCTATGCAGCCAAAATGTGTTTTTTTTTTCCTGTTGTTCCATCCTTGTAATCATTTCATGGCACCTTAGAAATATCCTGCAACTGTTGTAGAGCATGAAACTGCCTTTTCTTGTCTAAAGAAACTGAAGTGCTCGGTTGAATAATCACAAATCTCTCAGCGGAAAAAGCCTCATGCAAAACAAATGCATAAAGGTCAAGGTCAGATAATGTTAATTTAAGTGTAAAGTGCAAGGATATAAAGGAGAGACTTTGTGGTAATTCCCTGTCCAAGGCACATTCGGAGTAAAAAAAATCCTGCAGTCTTTGAATTTGGGACATTTTTGGGAAATGATGTAACAAGAAAAAAAAAAAAAAAACACATAATCAAAACTGAATGAGCTCCACTAAAATTATTAGAAGCAGCAGCAGCACAAAGACAGGTTTTCCCAAGGACTGTGTAACCAACAAGTCCATGTCCTTTGATGTTATTCCTTTGTGTTGGTATGCAGTCAGAAGCACTGATGCATTGGGTACCATTAAACACCATCAAACAGAAGATTCCAGTCCTTGAAAGCTAATAAAACAGCCAGAGTTGAAATTGTAAACAAGCTGAAACATGTTCTTTTCGTATCAATTATTAGATGATGCTCATTTCATTCAGCACAAATCATTCTCACTGCAGCATATTTCATTATCAGCTATCCGCCACCTGAACATCCAGATGCGTGTACTCAGGTGACATCACTCCTGTAATCTTGTACCGACGTCAAGTGATAATCTCTCACCTGATATGTGCTGGAAGACAAAGCCTGCCGAATGATGAGTGATCACTTTAAAGATCACCATCTTTACCCAATATACTGCAGCAGAGCGGTGATGAGATCAAAATGCATAAATTAAAGTGGCGATGGTGGAAGCTCGCAAACTGGAAGATATGAATTCACTGCTCATTGTAAATGCAGGAGACAGTGAGTCTGTCAGTAATGGAAATGTTCTTTTACAGTCCGCCACAGTTGCAAATAAAAGTTATTTGATTCAAGGATTTTATGGGCATCTAAGTTGGAAAGGTATAAAACTACATTTTGATGATTTACCATAAATGAAAACCCAGCAGGGTTAAGTGTGTGAGACAAGCTGCCATCCAGATAATATTCAGAAGAAACAAGTGATTGTGTATGGTGTCAATCTCAGTGGTAATTTCCTGCTACTCCAATGGCAAATTTACTTCCCGTGTAAACTGTGTAAAGGAGGTAAATACATGTTTGCTTGTGAAATAGTCGACAGATAAGCAGCTGCTCTCGGGATTCAGCCTGATTTGCGCTGGCTTTCACTTCCTCAGAGCTAAGTAGTCTCTGCTTTGAAAGCACACACTGAAAAAGTCATGACACATGCATATTCGGTATGAAACAAACACCACTGAAAATGCATAACTTACACCGAGGTCATACTTGCCAGGATCCTGTGGGGCACTGACCATGAATAAACTCTCCTGACTATTTTAATGTCTATTCTAATAATAAAAATATGTGGGAGACAGATTGCTAATTATCCACTTCACATGTAAATAGCTGCTTGGTCTGCTGTAATTCTGTTGGTGTCTCCATATCTCCTAATGGTCCAGCAATGACTCATGCTGCAAAGGAACTAAAGCCTAGGGAAAGATGAATCCATCTATCAAGGTATTCTATTCATAAGACAAGCCTTACTCACTCACGAGTAATGTCGCTAGGCGCCTTTTATGGATGTTAGCATTACAAAGTCAGAAAGCCCTAACTAGTTATTATCAGAGGGAACCATCAAAGCAGATATGGCAAATGTGAAGACCATCAGAGGTGCAACTTGTGTGCAATGTTTAGATTTGGTCCCGTCAGCTGTCGTTTTAATTGATTTGTTCACTGTGTGTCGTGCTTTCCACCTCTCAATGAGCATCTGTGTCATCAAACATATAGTAGCTGGAGGCAAAGTCACAGCGCAGCCAGTGAAATCTAAAACTTCTGTCATAAACTTGCCTTGTGACTGTAATAACATCACTGCAGAGGAAAAACTGTAAGAAAAGAAAAAAAAAAAGAAAAAAAAGTCTTCAAAAATCTTCAATTAAATATACAGGTCACTTGGGGAAAAACTGACTCAGCTGTCCCGGGTTCACTCGAGCAAAGATGCAGTGTAAATGAGAAATATAGTCACTCAGGTGATAAGGACATTGAATTATTCTGACACACTGGCCTTTTTCGGATACTCCAGATAGACTGCTAGATCCACAGATAATAACCAAAACATAATAGCCTCTGTGCACAGCCCCTGGAGAAGGGACAGCTGCAGAGAGTAAACAAATAGCTAATCTGACTTTAGCCAACAACTGAGCACTGCCTTGACACAATAAACGGAGAAGATTCATCTAAATCCCAACATAAGCTCTGCCCACGTACTGCGCAGAGACGGGCAAAAGACAACAGACACCCTCTATTTCTGCATCCCCCCGGTGCTCATGGGTAATACCATTTGTTGCGGTGGCTCCGTTGTAGTCCCTCTTCAATTTGATGGGGTGTACCTACTTTGTTCCTCTGTCAGCTGAGATGCATAAACAGAGTTCCACCTCAGAGGTCAATAAGAAAAACTCTGCTGGTGTCTATGTGGTGGCAGAGCATCACCACAGGGGGTCACTGTTGTTGTATGAAAATGCTAAATACTTTTAGACAACCACATAAAAAAAAAAAAAACATTTGTAGCTACTGGCCTCTTTTACTACTACCACTGAAAGATGATGTAGCAACAGTCAAAGACAAACTCTGGTAGATAATACATGAATTTCTGCGTGTAACCATCCAACATCTATTCTAAATTCCTGTCAAAAGATATCTTAAGATGTTTTCAAATCCTATTTTAAGATTAATGCGCCTATCAATATCTATAAAACACAGTTGTTGAACTGTAAACCAGGCTCATACAAGAGCACGCTCTGCCAGCCTGTGCTCACTGTGGACAATCCACCACCAGCGTGCACAGAGAGGTTGGAAGACGGATATTACATAAGAAGCTCATCAGTGGGGTAGTGGCCCACGCACTCCGCATCCTCTGTGGAATCTCTCACTGTTGATCGGCCTCTCACTCAAAGTAAGAACAAAATGGCTGAGGTGACTGGCTGAGTAGAAAAATGCAGCAGGGAGGCTGCAAATTTATGTAAATAATTAGCCATTAAAAGAGACGCTACTCGGTGCAAATGAACTGGGCGGCTTCAGGTTTATAGGGAATGCTAATTAGACTCTTACAGCAAAACAAACATTATTCATGCATTGCATTAATAAATGTACCTATGGCAGTGGCTGTTGTTTCCACGTTAACCCACTGCCTGTCTTTATTGCCGAGGGTGTCATTTCACAGCACAAACTGTAAACAGACAGCAGAGTGTGGTCTGTGGGGTCGTCACTGTGGTTTCAGTGTGTATTAATGTACAAACCTCAGGATCCTTGACCTTTAACAGCAGGCTGCATTTTCTTTTTCTATACAGCAGTTTCAAGAGGATTCAGAGCTTCTAACATCTATTGGTTTGTGTCAGAAAGAGGAAGCGTCAACTGGAATACTGGGATGGAAATTTTGTTTGCATGCAAATGTCATCCCCTGCCGTGACAGTTCAAATTACAAGCATTATTTTGCAGAACATTTCAAGAGTATTATAAGTAGGACTGCAACTGCAACAATTAGTCTCATAATTAATAATGCGCCGATTATCTTCTTGGATGATTGATTTATTATTTTGCCAATAAAATGGCAGAAAATAGTAAAAATGTAAACCACAATATCCTGCAGCCCACGTCAACATGTTCAAATTACTTGTTTTGCCCAACCAATAGTCCAAAACCCAAATCAGTAACTATTTTCATGATATATTAATCAATTCATCAGTATGTCAAGATAAAATGCCAAAGATTCTCTCATTCCAGCTCCTCCAATGAGGATTTGCTGCTTTTTTTTTTCATAACTGAATATTTGGAAGTTTTGGGACTGTTGGTTAAATAAAAAAAGAATTTTTAATACTTCGTCTTGGGCTGTCGTGAATTATAAATAGAATTTTTCACAATTTTCTGTCACTTTGCAGACAAAACAAGCAATTGGGCTTTAGGCAATTTTTCACTATTCTCTGACATTTTGAAATGATTAATCATTAATAAAGATATAATCGCTGAAATAAACATAAGATGCAGCCATTACATGAGATAAAGAAAAGCTGCAAATCTTCACATTTGAGAAGCTCTAACTAGGGGATTGCATTTCTGCTAAAATCATGACTTAATAAATCAATTGTCAAAGTAGTATCGACTACCAGATGAATAAACTGATTGTTCCAGTGCTGAATTTAGTGCCATCAAAGCTCTCAGGTTTATGACAACAAGCCTGATGTGGCACCGGTGCCCCTCTACACAACATCCACCGCAGACTGTAATCTAAAAATCAACAGTGGCTGTGGAAAAAGACAGATCCTGCTCCACCAGGTGTTCCCTGATTGTGATGTTTTCACAAACTGCTGTCGGTTTCCTGCTGCGTCGCGGCACCAAGGCAGGGCTGTGTGTACTCCCAACATGCCACATTGTTGTGACCCTCCTCATTTCCCAGCAGATGGACGAGGTTCAGCACCGCTGTCAGATCATCAGCAACAGGCCCCCGTGCGGCATGCGCTGTGTGCCAATCGCCTGCCTCCGCTCTCACCGGCCCACAAACCCCTGTTGACTCCACGCCCACTTGCCCATCCATCTCACAGGCAACCAGTTGCCTAGGCAACCTCAAAACCCTCGCGCCTGTTTAAGTGTCAAGACAAATTTTATTTTACATTTTATTTGCACAACAGTTCCTTTTTCATTCATCCATTCATCCATTCATTAATTTACTTCCACATCTGCCTGCGAGCAAACCTGAGGCTCACATTTTAACTCTACATACTGATAAACGTGTCTCACATTAGGGACATTCGGAAAATTAGGGAAACAGCCATTAGGAGACTGCTTTCAATCAGTCTTACAGATGAGAAGAAGTAATAAAACTGCCAGTCCTCTATCTTCACAAAGTAGGCCATGAGAAGATCATCTTCAAATAGCTCTGATAGATAAGTATCATTTGAATTCCAATTAGTATGTGCTGTTTCCACCACAGTGATCTATATGTGTAGATAAAAAGCCAAAGGCATAATCAAAATCAATTATCAAACACGAACAACTACGTAAGCGTAATATCAGCACATGGCATCATTTCAGTTACATAACAGGAGACAGATTTTTTAGGAGGTTGTCTTGTTGTACAACTTACCTGTTCAGTCATGGTAATAAATGAACTGAAATCAAATGTTCATGGCAGATTATATCACTTTTTCATAAACCTATACATTGGATTAATGAGGCTATTGTTATCCAAAGTGACAAAGTTTTTAGTATTTAATATTAAAAAGGACCTGCAGGCACATTAAATCTATTCAGTAACAGCTCGTTTTAGAAGTATCTCATGGAAACAGTCACATACTAATCCACTCTCCACTGATTTTTGCACAGTCACCCATCACCCAGCAAGCCATGGCAGCCTCAACTCCACACGCTGTTTGACTGCTGCGCAGCCATCCGACTAACCAACACCATTTTTCTCTGTCTATCAGAAACATGGGTTAGGAAATTGAAAAAATGTCTATCTGTTGTTGGGTTTTGTATCAGAGAGAGAGAGAGAGAGAGACAGAGAGAGAGAGAGAGAGAGAGAGATAGAAGAAGAAAAAAACAGACGGAGTGAGGCAGAATCACAAATAACATTCAGTTCAACCCAGCTGCTGTTGCATTCATCAATGCCAGCGCTCTGTCAAAGGGGGCGTGACATGCACAGGCAAACTCACTATGAAGCACATGCATACACAGCCACAAACACACACACACACACACGCACACACGCACCGAGGCTGATGCTGTGCTCATCAGTGTCACTGTTGCCGAGCCCCTCGCTGCACAAATCACAGCAGGAGTGCAGACGATCGAAGGAGAAGGATGCTTACATAAAGGCGAGCGTAGAAATAAAGGCATTATGGGATGCAAACATCCTCTGGCATAAACGCAGACAAAACATCCAGCATTATAGAGACAACCATCAACAAAATATCTGCATCAATGAGAGGTATTCACTTCCAATTAAAAAACGTCAACCTTTTCCTAAATGTGGGAGTGTCGCACACAAACACGCCACAAAATGGTGGTGCATCAAGACTATAGGTTCAACAATTGCACATCCACGGCCCTGAAGACAAACAAGCACCTTCAAACTGTCTCGGTGTTTCCATGGGTGTATTTCTTTTTTCCTCATTTCTAGTCTACATTCAACAGAGCACTGCTGTCATGCTCTGCTCAGCCGCCCACGTTCACCCTTGCAGAATGCGAGAGAGAGAGTGAGAGAGAAAGTGGTAGAAGAGAAAGCCTTGCTCTCACAGTGAGAGACCAACGATGCATTATGGGAGGACAAACCATATTGCTCCATGCAGTTTTTCTTACAAACCACTACACGACCAAACAATACGCGTGCGTATTGTACAAATCCAAGGTGGCATGCCAGGTCTTGATTGCTATAGCCCTGGTTGCACAGCTGAATAGACCTGAAAGGAAACACCAATATGTTGTGTTTATGTTCTTTATATAATGGGAACATGTTCGCCCTTCCTAAACTTCCAGCAATTTCCTGGTAAAATTAATTTAAATGACAAAGACCTCCTCGTGTTTGAGAAGCCAACTCAGTTACTGTTTATCCCTCAGGTCAGAGCAACATTGATTTCTGTGCGGGAAAAGAACAACTTCTGCCTCCATGTTTTTGTGACACATATGAATCCTCCCTCCAAAAAAACGACTGCTTTTCTGTCTAGACAAGGCTCAAAGACTTCAAATCCTGAAACTGCAGCATAATTATAAAAACCGTGCATCTGAAACACAGTTTTCATAATTAAGGAGCAAAGGAAAAAAAAGAAAAAGGAAAAGAAAAACAAAGTGCAGCCATGTTATGTAAGACCAACAATTTTCCACCCTAAAACCTGTAAGATCTTAAAATGATATGACGGCAGAGGTGGAGACGAGCACTGCATAAAAGTGTTGCTATGTTAGCTACCACTGAGAAGACTGTATTTTATCTGTTAGCGACTTGCGCATCTCATGAGCTTATTATTATTTTTTGTAATCACTGTATTTGAATTTGACATTTCTTTGGCCAACAACATAATACATAAATAAGGGTTCAGCAGTGCTCCCCATCAGTGTGGAAATGGCTTTAGATCACCATTTAGAACTCGATAATGGAATATGAAGTGTAAATGAACAGTTAACTGAATAAATAAAATACTCTTGTCAAAGTTTTCTGAGGATGGAGAATATTATGGTGGCGGGACTCGGTATTTCCAAAATCCTGGCTTCAGCTCCGTCTGTACAGGCTGCTTACAACAAAAGTATACCAGCACTGAGTAAACTGGAAGTCATGTTGGATTCGACTGATCTGTGTTATCATCTGAAGATCCCTCATGACCGTGACCCATATTACTGCAGGGGGGTGGGGGATCCATCAGAGGCAGTTCATCAGTGAGGATGAGCGCCTCTCATGGGATGAGAGTCATGGCTCATATTCAAGGCCATTCATTTGCGCACACACACACACACACACACACAAGCACACACACACACACACACACAAACACTGGCAAACCCCACCCCTACTATTACAACTTCCTGTCTCCGTCTCCTCTCCCTGCAGAGCGCTGCGCTGACAGGACATAAAAAAGGTGAGGGCAAAGCAGTGGCCTCCAGATTATTACAGATAGTTTGACTCGCTAGTAGTGATGAAGTAAAAGAGGTGCAGAAAAGGAGATAATCAGACGCTTTGGCATCCGCAGTCCACTGAGTGAACTAAAATTATTTCTCCATACAGCCTGAATTCCATCTGGCTTACCAACCGCACCGTCAGAGACAAAATGTTCCTTACTGTAGCTTGCTGTAAGCATAAAACCTGGGTAACCATGGAGAGGGGATTACTTCATTCTCCATCACCGCTCACATCACCAATTAGCCAACCTGTGTTGAATCAAATGACAAGAGGGTCAAAGCTGACAGCATCTGATGCACTCTCCATTATCTGCAGCAAGAACAGTATTATTAGTAAAGAGTGTAGCACATGGCAGCCAATATAAAAGTACAGCACATGATATGAACACATGCTCAGTGGGTCTTTGGGCTCATTATTTTTGCAGCCAGCTATTAGGTAGCTAGCACTCTCATTACCTGGAGAGAGACAGCTCTCTGCAGTTTAGTGCTCTCCAGGGGAATAGAGCTTAGAAAGAGAGCACGCACCTCTGCCTCAAATTTGACCTTAACTGCTTTAAATTAGGTGGTTACCGCAAAAAAAAGGGAGGGGGGGGGGCTTTTTATCATGTTGAATGAAACCTGCAAAGCAGAGAATATAAAAGGCAAAGATTACAGAATAACTGCATTGATCTGGGGTGCAGCTTGATTGCAATGCGCCCTAAACTGATGCTTCTCTACAGCCTGTGACTAATCCACGATCAGGGGATTTGGTCTTATGGGCATGTTTTGGATGCCAGATGAGCTAGATGTTGTCTTGTTGAGAGGCAGGGCAGCGTACGTCAGCACTGCAGGCTGCTGTCCAACACCGCAGAGCAAGGACGCAGGACAGACAAGCGTGAACTGCAAAAAGGCCTTTTCCCTCCAGGATTTTCCTCTCGAGCCTGGCAGCGCTCCGAGCCTGTGAGTCTAATTCTGCCACCGGGCCAGTCCCTGGCATCCTCTCCAGATGGTGGTTGAACAGGGGGGTGAACAGGGAGATTAGGAAGAGAGTGATGACTGGTTCCTGACTACACATCCGGTGGCTGAGTCCCATTCTTCTCCTCATCCTCCCGTCATATGCCAGGCATGGCCACGGAGGCCGGATGCTCCCCTGTCTCCGCGCTTCAGCAAGGTGTTAAGCTGTTTGTGTTTATTAGTAACACGACATGATGCTATGGGAGTGCTATAAAGTCAATGCAAAACAAACTAAGAGAGGCTGTTAAACAAATTACAACAAAGTGGAAAAAATGATTTGTTTACTTCTGCACTGGCATTGTTTTGTTTTATTCGATAAATGACAAATGGTGAAAAGTAAAACCAGACCGAAAACTTGTACGGCTATAATTAAAATAAAATTCTATTAGAACAGATTAATAGCATGGAGATCTCTTTACAAAAACATTCCCCAGAAAGCTGAAAACACATTCGATTTGAGTTTTGTTGTAGATACTTATTCTGAAACAGAAGTGAAAACTAAACCTTGAAATAATTTAGGCCCTCGGGTATGAGTAAATCTGTGCGTGAGAACAAGAAAAAGGCAAAGGAGGAGACGAGAAAAAGTGATGCAGACTGTGAGGCAGAATGAATGAGAGAAAAGATACAGCGAAAGACCACGGGAGAGAGAGAGAGTGAGCGCGTCACAGCAAATTTCACACTCCAAGACCGGCAGAGCGAATCATCTGGCCAAAAACGCTAAATTCAACTAGCATGGAAAGAGTTGCATCAGCTTCTATTTTCTCAAAGTTTTGGAAGACTTTCAAGAGATGCTCTCGCCAAAATCTTACTATGTGATGCTGAAAGAATGCTTAAAAACAGTAGGAAACACAGAATCGGAGGCTTCCCCCTTCATTGGGAAAAGTTGATGAGACAAGGAAAAGTGGCAACTCTTATAAAAAAAAAAAATTTAAAAAAAAGGACTGTGTCTACAAATTATGAGCTCAGTGCAAACTGCAGGAAAGAAATGTGAGGAGAAGTGGTGATGTGACAAAGGAAAAGACAACAGGTTTTTTTTTTGTAATTTTTAGCAAAATTGCTATCATTACCAATATTCATACACTCACAGCCTGAGAACAGTAATGAATCATTAAGGCTGGAAGTCTTACGAAAATGCTACAATCATCTCCCTCATTTCCATCTCCTCCAGATTACATAAAAGAAAGAGGAAGAGAGAGCAAAGTGGAAGACACAAAGGAATAAGAGATGAGGAGCACTCAGAACGACTCAGGGAAAAGTTGCTGCATTGTTGTGACTGTGCCGGTTGATTTATGACTTGCCTGTTTAAGTACGAGGTTGCAGATGTTGCGTAACTCCATTCAACTGGAGAAGCCATGAGCCACTCCACAGGGTGGCGATGAATGATTTCTGCGCTGCCTGTGCCCATGCGCCTTTTGTCAAATCCTTGATTTTTATAGTCATTACAGAAACAGGACTGTAAAAGCAAAGAAAGACGGGAGCTGTCTGCATCACAAAAGCCTCCCACCACCAGATGCTGTTGTCAAGCCTCATCTTTTCAAGTCAATTACAGCACATGGAGTGTCTGATGTCACAAAAGGCAGCCAAAAATCACCTAGAAGCATACTTAAAATCATTTTCTTTGCTCTTTGATCTCACACAGCATAGTATTACGATATGCATTTAAGTAAATTATGTAATTTTCACAAATACTAGTTCAAGCGCAAAAAAAGAATTATAAATGGAACGTGATTATAGATGATGAGATGTGGAGTAAACAAGTTTCTCACAAAGATGGAATCAAAAAATCCACTTGGTCATGCAATATGGGAAGAATTAATGACAGTCAACGAAGTATCAAATTTTTACACATACCAACAGCAACTAATAATAATGATACTGGCAAAAATTAGGTATAGACACTCATGTACCCAACAAATCATTTTTCATCTAACGCCACATCATCAGGTCAAAATTTCACTTTGTCCAAGATTTTGATAACCAAATGTACAAAACTAAGAATACTTCCATCAGCCTCATTAGTGCCATTCAGCAACTGTTAGCATGCTAACACGCTGAACGAATAAGGTAAAAGTCTGCATGTTAGCATAGTTAGCAATATCATTGTATTAGCATTTAACTCAACTCTTGCTTCACAGTTTCTCATTAACAGGAAAAAGCACTGGCTTTTAGCATCAAATCAAATCTGTGATGTTAGTGACGAACCAACAGTCATTTAGCACCCAACTATACAGCTGTACAAAACTTTTTTAGCCTCTTTAAGCTGATTATTTTTTACATTTACTGTACTGCACATTTACTGTATTTGTCACATCAGCCACTTTCAACAACCCAAGCATCTGTTTCCAGCAAAAGAAATCTGATGAACATAACAATGTTAATGTCAATGCATTTTTTGACAAGCTAGTCAAGCACCTAGAAAGCTAAAGCTAGAAAGCTAAAGGGTTGCTGAAGCAAAGACTAAAGAGCTAAAAGCAAATTGAATGTTGGACTTAAACTTGTCTAGTGGTCAAAAGCAGAGCTACAAATTAATGTTAATATTGTTCCTTGTCTGCTCAATATGTACACTAAGTAGAAAATATAATATTTATCTTTAAAGTAATAATGTGGTGCACAACTCGAAATAAAAGTAGCTGAATGAGTTATGAGTGATGATATTCAGAAAAACTAAAAAGTGGTTTGTGAAATTTCAGTGTGATTTGCTTCGATGAAGAAATACATGATCCAGTTGAATGATTTCATAAAAGAAGCACTACTAAAGACAGGTTTGATGTTTGACTAATGCTTTGGTACATTTGGTGAGAGCCATTATTACATAACATGATCACTAGCCAAATTGTCAGTCGTGCATCATGGCCATTAACAGTCCTAAAATGTATTAGATTTTTATTACGCATACCCTTTTAGATGCTGTTTGTGTGGACACCCAATGCCAAGTCCACAAAGTCCATGTCAATATGTTGACAGCAAGTGATTAAGAGATGTAAACAAAGTGCAAATTGTGCAGGTGCCAAGTGGAGCTCCAAACCTACACCTCTCACCCACGACTGCAGCACAACTGTGGGGATTTCTATCAGTCCATAAAATTGAGTTAGAGCTGAAGGGTCGTAGGTGTTGCTTTCAGACTGACACACCACATTAGCCGGCACACGTGTGAAATGACAAATACTCAGGCAGGTGCAGATGCTGAGTGATAAATCGCAAATGAAATTGATGAATCACGTTTTATCATATTTGATCTCATATAAAAAGACATTTTAAATAACACATGAATCAGACCAAGTCCAAAGCGTCCCACAGCCCAGGACAATATAGAAAAACTATACAAGACCCCAGATTTATAAGAACTAAAAAATAAGTTGGCTCCCAATTTCACTCACTCTGGATTCTTTCTTGACCATTTCAAAAACAAAATCTCTCCATTAAGTCAAAGGTTATTGGAATATGTTTTTACTGCACAGACCAAACAATATGAATGGACTGGTGAGTTCACAGTTCTCAGGTATGACAGATGAGAGAATCACCCATTCAAGTAAGCACACACAGTGGGTTCCCTTTCAAGTGTGAAGTGGTTACAAAAAAAAAACCACTACCCCGTTTCCACTGGCTCAGTACAGCACGCCAAGCTCCCCGTGATCATATGCATGTCGACTGTGTCTTCACAACAGCAGGTGCTCTCGCTCACCTGCAATTATTGTGGCCCTGCCTGACACAGTCTGTGCTGTCAACGAAGCTGTGTTATTGAGCTAATATCAATTGGCCTAGCATGTGTCATCATGCAGGTGTGAAAGAAAAAAGGGGGAGAAATTTTCATTTTTCAAAAGCCACACTGTGCTACTGTAAGCTTTTAGGAATTTCGTAGCTCCTGTGTGGAGTAGTTTCTGTGGAGATTTGTTCTATTGCTGTGTTCCTATTCTTTCTTTCTTGTTTCTGTTGCCTACAGTGAGACAAGTGTCTTCCACTGTAGCAAGGGCAAAATGTACACAATAATTACATGGCTGGCTTAGCATGGGAAGAGGAGCTGGCGGATTGGACAAATTGCTATGTGTGATGAGTGGTAGGGAAGTAGGCCAGCTGAAAGGATGGCAAACCCATCTGGGATCCTCTCTGGTGGTTATCACTATGAGCAATCCCCATGCTCCAGATGAAGATCCAGAAAGATGTGTTCCAAAGACGTCTTACTATGTCATCAGTGCTGCCCTGCTTATAACCTGCCCTGGGCTATATGCTCTTTTCCTTTCACAGTGCATATGTCAGAAATAATCAAACTAGAAATCTATTCAGTACCGAGACCAAGGGTACATTTTCTTCTTTCAACAGATCAGAACGCAAAATCAACTAAGTCAACATATTAGAAGCTTTATGGGAGACTTCAAGTTGAAAAAAAAAAAAAAAAGGTCTTATATCAAATCAGAACGTTAAAACTTATTCGGCATTTGAGCTCATGGAAAGCAATTATTTTGGTACTTCTTATTCAGTCCTTATTGAGTCCCGTGACCCTCAGGGTACCTGCTGTCACACACAATGTCCAGATGGCCGTGGCCACAAAGAACAGCCTCACTGATACACAGGTACTAATGCAATCTAACAACAGCTGGCTGTTTGAAATACCGAGGGTGAAAGGGCAGTAAGTCAGGGCTTTGTCTGCTCGAGGATCCACAGAGCGGATGTAAGGTGAAACTCTGCCCAGTCTGGCAGGCTAGCTGACCCTCCAATTATGTATGCATCCATCCAGTTGTGTCTTTTAACAAGCAGTGTAACTGTACATCCTGATATCTGACAATATAGCCACTGTTCTTGAGTGTGTGTTTATAATGGCTCATGCTGCGCGTGGCTTACCTGCAGAGTTGCATGATGTTGAGAATCCATCAAGATGGTCCAATGGCAGCGAGGGCATAAAGGGGGAGGAAAGAAAGAAAATCAATTAGTAGTTCAATACATGTTAAGTTGAAAATAAATCAGTTGAGACCTCAGTGGGTTACTCAATAAGGCAGAGTCTTTCATTATGAATCAGTTATATCTATTTGCCTATACCCTAATCCAGTGGTACATGACCCCTGAGTCCACTTGCTGACATATCTAATCCCACCACATTATTCCAATGATCTGTGATCAAATCCAAACATTATGGATCACTGACAGCATTTCAGTATAAAAATGAAAGCCCCTGTGATAAAATAGAGAATCAGTGGACAGACTTGATATTCTGCCAAATATGAGAGAGTCAGGGGTATGCTGTCAGCATATATCAAATTTGTTGTCATTGTTAATTCTCGTTACTCTTATTTGTCTCGTCAATGTGATCCCAGGTTTGAAACCTTTCAGAATAAATTCTCAACCAACCACCTGCATAAGTTTTGTTTCATTAGTGTAATAATCAGTGTGTTCACTTGACAGTTTACTTTGTTGACAGTTTGTTGATACTTGCTCATGACACTGCAATCTGTCTAAGGGAACTCAATAAAGGAGTTGAATAATGTATCTCAAAATATTAAATGAATAATTCATGAAATCATCACAAAGAGACACAAGTTGTCAGGATACGATTTATCCAGTACCAGTCCCCCATATGGTTGACATTTTCACATTTTTGTAAGATGTCAAAAATAAGTCGAAGATGTCACATCAAAGACTGAAACTTTTCATTGCAGACAGCGTGGGCTTTTTATGGTTAAGTGTCAGATTTGAGTAGCAGCATTAAATCAAGAATGCTACACTTAATCTTTTGACAATACCCGATATCAGATGACACTCCTGTTCAGTGACATCACATCAAAGTAATCGCAGACATCAGAGATGTTCCTTATTGAGTTTAGATAATCTTTGGTTGAGCTGTTCGATCTCCATTCCACAAAATCTGCTGACTTGCAGATGCTTAACTGAGTTAGATGAATATCTATCTAATCCATCTACCCTTGCCCCCTCCCCCCGCTGCTTCTGTCTAACCTGATAGAAAGAAGCCTGACATACATACCAAGAAATCTCAGAGGAATGCAACTGAGCAGACAGTATGGGAAAACACTATCTTTGTCACTGCATTAACTGCAATTTTCTGACCATCCAGAGTCATTCAGTTCTGGCAGACTAAATATTAAACCGAGTACAAGTTCAAGGCAACCTTTATGTAAACAATCACACCAGGAGTACAGCCTCACATGTACAAAAGAAAACTGTGCTTCGCTACTGCAGTGATTTGCAGAGTATGATTGATAATGGGTAACACACAAAAAGGTTTTTACTATTATGTAACATTCTGAACATTTCAAATCAGCACCATAAAGGTCTTCATAATCAAATGATCCAAAAAATATTCGTTAGTGTGGGTGTTATTTTCTCCAGATGGACACAAGACGACAAATTATCCAGGATCTTCGAGTAAGGCTCCGTAGAAACAACCAAACAAACTAAACTGCTTCCATGTTGAGGAAAAATTTATGTGTGTAGCGCTTCCTCTCGGTTCCACTGTACGTCCAATAACTCATAGTCATCCAAAACCGCTCCATGTTTGGCTTTGCAGTAGCTATCCCTGTCCTTGAGTCAGTGCAGGCTGAGGTGTTGCATTGCTCAGCACGAGGTCATTAACCAGAACAATTTTCAATGAGTCATCAGCATACCAGTTAATTCACACAGTGCATCATATAATAGTTTGTTGAGTTCTACCAGCAGCCAAATACGTGCATCCTCAGACACTGTGACCAACAAAACAAACGCACCACAAGCATAAAACCAGCAGGCTGTGGAATAAAACTAAAAGTAATGCACAAGGTGGTGGACGGTGTTGGATGTGGCCCTAATCCACTTGTTCCAGGGCAGCGACTAACAATTTATCTGACGACTACTTTGACAAGTAATCATTTGTCTATAAAATGTCCCCATTATGATTCTCCAGAGGCCAAGATGACATCTTCATGTCCTTGTTTTATCCAACCTTCAGTCCAAAAACCAAAAAGGTATTCAATTAACTGAAGTGATTAACTGAACGTTCGGCTCAATCAGACTGAAAGTTGTCTGTAGTCAGTGTGAATGTGTATGTCTTCAGTATGAGGCCGTCCTATGACAGCATGTCCCTGCCTTCCATACAGAGCATGCTCCATCTCCCTGTGACCTTAAACAGAACTAAATGGATATAGCAAGTGAATGAATGAAAGTTTGCGGTTGACTGAAAGGTTAAAATTTCTCTCACGTGTGTTTGCACCAAATGCACTGCTGCAAACAAACCTGTGTAGGTGTTTTAGTGAACTGTGTTGAAATATCCCACCTATCCAAATATATCATTCCCAGCTCAGACAACTTCAGGTCGACCCGCCCTCTGGGTACTCTATCTGATGAGATCTGATCCCTTCTTTGTCAGAAAGAAAGAAGTCTAGTCCTGGACCAGCTGCAAACAAAAGGGGTCTGAGCCAGTAGTCAGTATGATATGGGGTCAATTATCTGCAGAGAGGCTACAGAGATACTGAGAGGACAAAGAAAAATAAGTTAAAAGGTTGTTATAATCCTAGAAAATAGTATAGATTGATTCTACCAGACATGCAGTGTTAAGAGGCTTCCTAGACAATAGGCCAACCCCAGCAACTTAAATTCCTGACCCTCTGTCACTGCTGCAATACCGCCACCATCCCTGCCCCCAAAGAAACCAACCAAAACCACCAGCGCATCTATCTCCTCAGGCTATTGCTTTCAACAGACACCAATCCAGGTCAGGGGCAAAAGCCTGTGTGTGTGTGGGGAAATTCACACATCCAGAAAACACCACATGCACACCCCAAACACACTCACGCACAGCTACTCCAGCCACCTACTAGTGTTACATAACACATGCCACTGCCTACCCATCCACCAGCAGATCTGCACTACACTAACCAGAGCTCGTACACTGCAAAAGTAAAGCAATGCACTTCCCAATCTCTCTGTGTAGAAGACTCATGTCAAACATGAGGACAAGGTTCTCTGGGCTGCTAATGCTAAATGACCTATGTCTGTCATGACTGTGTAAACTGAGATTTCACTCAAATGGACTTTTCCCCAAACGTGACATCTGACAATCTGAGAGGGTGAGCGTGGCCAAAGGATTTGTCTTCAAAGTGGGCCACTAATCATGCCCAAGCTCTTGCTCGCCAGCCCACTAAAGGTAGGGTCCTTTTTGCTTAAAGCCCTATTGGCATGAAGAGACTACAGGAAGATTTGTTTTATTGTTTAAACAGACAAAATGTGGCTTTGAATTAGCTTGGGCCTAGATTATTTGCCAATTTTTCAGGACAAAGCCAGATTTCATGCCAAATTCTGACACAACACGAAAGATTTTTTTGAGCTGAAGTCTCTTGAAGCCAAATATGTGAAAAGCCACAATTTAGTAGTGTGAATACCTTCAGAGAGGCGCTACAAAAACATTAGTACTGTGAGCTATCGCTCACTTTAGTTTAAACATATTTTTTGGTGCGAGTACTTTCAACTGGACAAATGGCACAGAGCCCTGCAAATAAAGACCACAGTGCTGCTAAGAACCCAATTTTTTGAAGAAATAAATGTCTTGTAAATGTCTTGCAAAATGGATACAAATGGCTCTCGGTGCTTTAATACAGCAGCAGGGTGCATCTCTAGACAACAGTTGGTCCAATTTCACAACAGAATGGGCCCAAGAGCACAGAGGGGCCTGAGATGTACTGTGTGGCAACACAAGTGTCATAATTCCTCCTTTTTAACTCCAAGGTATTTCATTTGAGGCCAGCAGTTCGTTCCAGTTCGCAAACACAAAATCGAGGGAGAACTCATCATCTGAGAACAGCGTCAGGCTGCTGAACAGTGCACTTTTCAGGCCAGGCTCCTCAATGAGGAAAATCTCATCATCCAAACCGGAGCTGTTGAGAAGCTGCACTGACACAGCCCTGAGCAAGACGCTGAGCAGCTTCCTGTATATTAAATGGGCACACCACAGTGTCCGTTCACACAGAGGATGATACAGTCACTCAGTTTACAGCACTGTCTCATACCAGAAACACTGCATTAAAAAAAAAAAAAAAAAAAAAAAAAGAGTGTTCTTGGTGAACACTGTAGCTTCCTGGTAGCCTTCTTCTTCCAAATCTCCATGGTAACATCGCTCTTAATTGGCAAACTATTGAAAATATGACTCTATTAATGACTTTCTTAGATTTTAGTCACTTTTGCCTTCTGATGTTTGGTGTTTCGCATTTTGTGGCCTACTATCATTTTGGCTGAGATAAATGTTGTCTTTCTCAATCTACCAGAGATGTTATTAGGGAGGAGACAAACCACTATAAAAGTTTGTAACACCAAAGATGGCAACCGCTTTATAACAGCCTGACCGGGAAACATATCAAGCCAATCGTGTTGTTGCACCAACATAAGCGCACAGTTGAGGTTCACAACATTTTTAACAGATGTGGTAGCAGGACTTCCAATAAGCAACAGAAGAAGGTGGATATCAAAACAAAACCTTTATTTATTCAAACAGCAAACTCTTGCATTTGTTCAAATGCTCCGGTCAAATGAGCTGCTGGTGTGACGTCGCTCTGGATTGAGCCATAAGAGAAGATGATGTCATGAAACCATGCGCATGAGTAGTAGAAGTATAACCTGTGGGAAAAGGCTTAGTCACCAAACCTTTTAAGTGGTTTTGACTGGTGATTCTACACTACATTTTATGTCCTGTTGACCATTGAAAGTGCAATTATGGCTCTCTCCCCATTCATTTAGATAAGGGCCTGGTCTTGTTAGCCCGAAATAACTATCTGGGGGCGTTGCCAAGATGGTTGCCAAGTGTCAAGACTTGCCTATAAGAACTTTGGCTGTACTTTCATAAGATAGGCCGAACACTCTTTTGCATGATTTATGCATATGCATAGAAAATGCTGCAGCACTAAAGAGCCATACACACAAAGAGATATTAACCATTCTGCCTCTAGAAAAGTGAAATAATGATGATGTAGCCTGCAATGATCAACTTGGACCCTAAAACCACATGGGTATAATGCATTAGCATCACGGCTTTTGCTAATTGCAAGTCATTATTTGCTTCAAAATGGAAACAAAAACATTTCCCTACTTTAAATTATTCCACAGTTTTCAAGTATCATCTCATTAATAATGCAGTTATCAGTTATGGGCAGCATGTGGTGCATGAATTGCTGACAGTATGGTCTATTCATAGCTCAATGGAAACAAATACAAATTCATACATGAAAAGACTGAAGACCATTAAGCCAGAGTCCTACAGGAAGTTAATCTTTACAGCTTGGAGCCAATGTCCTGAGTTAACAGCGGCCATTCTGAAAACCCCTCAGATGTCGGGTCCAAAATGGGAACTCTGACTGTGTTCCTAGAGGGGCTGCACATGCAGTTCACATACCCCACCAGTCCTGGGTCACGGCCAGGGGGACTCAGCAGTGGAACAACTTTAGGTTATTCCAGTCAGAGAAAGCAGGAAACAGGGGTATAAACAGTAAATGGGGGTCACATTACACTTCCTCTCTAATGATTCCCACAGAATAAAACCTCTCCTCACAACAAACCCTCCTCCAGAGTGTTTCACAAAACAGTGACCAAAATATCACAGTTGATCCAGACTTAAGCTTAGTAACAGATGCGTCAGCTCAGAATCAAACTTTCTGGGTTTTTTTTATTACTTTATCAAAACCAACTGTCCACCGCATTTTTTTTTTTTCCTTCTAACTGTTACATCTATGACACGCATTTTCCCATAATCAGCTAAAAAATAAACTGGAAAACAAGCACCTGACATATGGCCTGAGTGAGCCCTTTGAAGCTAGCGAGCACAAGGCCAGAGGACATGTTGAAACACCATCAAAACAATGACATCTACAAAAGGAATGTAGGACCTGTGTGATAACACTCAGCTGGTACATGTTAAACAAGCTATACTGACAAGAGGGCTAACCTCAGGAAAGTCGTGTTGGCAACGTTTAAGCTATTTTCAGTCTAATGAGAAGTTATTTAATATATACGGTGAGGATTTTCTATTCGCAGCCAAATGTAGGAGCAAATGTCAAGCTACTACATACACATCTAGTTTTAAGTACTACAAATACACCATGTGATTCTACGCTTCGGGTGTCTAACACAAGAGTTATTATAATAGTAACTGATTTTATCCTCAGAAAAAACCTGGTTCTATGTCCTTTTCAAAAAGATATGACTTTTATGGGGGGTTTTACGCCCAGTCAGGCTATCAGATAAGGAACAACACAGCCTTTCAGGGGAGTACAGAACAGGACAGTAACTTTCATGAAAAACTCCACCGGCCTCATGTGGAAACAAACAAACTCAAGGCATGTCCTTGAAGATTGACTGATGCAGAAAAACTGTGACATGTCCCTGAGCTATTAAGGGAATTACAATGAATTTCCACAGGCCTGCAACCTTTAAATAGTCTGTGTGTTCTCAATTACATGGTTCTCCAAGAGCAGGAATGACTGACTTCTAACACCACATACTGTACACTGCCATACTCTGCAGTACTATGGCCTCACACACTGTAGGCCACACTTTGATTATTAGGCATTTTCCTAGTCAGTGAAGAAAATGTGCTCCCTGAGGGCCAGAAAAGTCCCTGTATGATATTTCTCTTCAGAGAGAAAAGGCAAAAGCAGCTTTTTCTTCCTAAAGAACGAGACAACTAAAACAAGATCACTGCTTTCTTTTCTACATGGCGTTATGTAAAAACGCTCCTGCGGTTCAGGTTGATTCATTGCCACTATTCTCCATTCATCCCCAATTAAATAAGATCTGAATCCTCCCACAGTTAAGTTTCCACTAACAAAATGGTCTCAGATAACTATTTCTATTATAAGGACACTTCATTCTTCACTATGATCCTCTATCCATCCCCAACCTGGACGAGGCCAGAATCTTCCCACAGTTAGTCACGGGACTGCTGGCAGGCTGAGGGGACTTGGAGGCATATGCGCATTTCCATCTGTTGCTCACTCACTGCTTTCCAAACCCCTTCCTCTGTCAGCAGCCATCTGTTTCCAGCCCTACCCCACTGGCAGGAAATATGAGCACTTCCACCGTAGGATATGGATGATGCACAAATTGAAAAAAAGAAGAGTCCACGGTAAATTTAATTGACAACTGTCTCAGTCCTAAAACAAAACAAAATAATGTTAAAAGAGGAAATAATGAATATCACAAGACGATACAACCTTATCTTATTTTCTGGATTTATCAGTTGTTTGTAGATCTGCAACATTTAGACAATTGACAGAAAATTCAACAATAACTATTTTGATAATCAAATAATTCAAATAAATCATTTTTTAAAGTAAAAATGCCAAACGTTTGCTGAAGTGATACAAAATATGATGCTTGTCTTTGTCATACATGATACACACAAATTAAAACAGTGACTTCTTCACTTTTGACTGATATTTTATATATCAAACAATTAACCTGGAAAATAAGTGGCAGAACAATAATAAAAAGAATCTGCAGCCCTTATTGTTTTGAAAAAACAAAACAAAACAAAAAAAACATCTGCAGTCTAAGGTCATGTCGTCAAATTGCTTATTTTGTCTTACCAACACTTATTATTACTTAAAACAAAGAAAAGCAGAACAATCTAAATTTTGGTATTTTTAATAGATAACATTATATTTACCACCAATCGATGAATTGTTTTCCGCTCCACTTGGATTAAAAAAAGAGAGCATGCACTATGGTGAATTAAACTGTACAATATTGCATTATGCTATCCCACTACCATCCAGTATCCCATATATTGTAGTATGCTGTCATTTGAAATTTAATTGGAAAAGTCACATCCTTACAATTTCACAATAGCCCTGCAGCAAAGAAAATATCACCATATATCTTCAGAAACTCACATTTTCTTCCTCTTTCTTTCAACTAAATCTAATGAAGCTGACTAATGCTGGATCACAGATTCATGTATGGCTGGGATAAACATTTATCTCTTACACTGTATTGAAAGCGCACTGATTCAAAATGAACTCAGCTCAGAAATTCAATGGCTCTTCCCTTCAATAAAACATTAGATCAGAGCTACTCCACACTACCCATTAAAAATGTCAGAATATGACAGAGAAAACAAAACAACCCTCTACTTTCTGCTCATGAGAGATTTGGATGAGTACACTCAAAATATTCCTTTAAAAAAAAAAAAACCCTGACCAGCTCATCCCCGCCCCTCCTCATTCAGAACACAAGAAAAAAATTAGCTGTCCATCAATGGGAAAGAGAGAGCCTTTGTTCAATGGCACAATGGAGGATATTCTGCTGTGGAGGATAGCGTCACATTCAATAAGCCAATGCTATGGCGCTGCAGCAGAGAGAGGACAGCAGGGTTGATGCAGAAATGACACTCTGACCCCGCAGGCCTCCCAGACCCCTCGGACCGAGGCTCTGTTTACAGCTCGCCAGTTCAGCTCATCTCTGCTGACCCCCGGTGAAGAGTCGGGTGCCTTGTTAAAATGCATTTCAATGGGGATGTAATGAGCATTATGAAGCTGCAGCTGAGAGAAACTGTACGGGCTAATCATAAAACAGGGAGTCTTTTGAGAGTGAGGCATGTGCAAACCCTGTTAGCTGGCGTGCATCTGTCAGGGGGAAAGTCTGTTACTACTACTCTACACAAGAATAAACTTGTGACGTAAACTTGATGCGCAGTGTTTTTTCAACACTGCACTCAAGGATTAAACATGGCTGAAACCTGATACTTGCCAAGCGACCACACAGAGGTGGTTCAGTTGCTATCTGACAATGTCTTCAAGAGAATGGGAAATCAAAAGAGGCTTACACTTTATCAATCCCCGCTTGAGCGACTGACATGGGAGCTTCATGCACATTTCAGGTGCTCAGATTAATCCGTGTTATATCACATCAACAGGCTCAACTCGAAGCTTGACAGTGGTGTTGTAGACCTTTGAGGCATAAGGAACTCTTTCCACCTCAATAACTGGATCAGTCTTTCATCCAGCACAGATGCAACTGAAATGACTTATGTATTTTCCGGTTAATTTTCAATATTCAATATTCACCGGCATTCAGTTCGAGCATTGTACTTCAAACACATGTTTTAAACTTTCCAATATAGGCAAAAAATACCAGAATTACATTTTTTCAATTGATTTAAATGAACAGTTTGATATTTTGTGACATGTGCTTATTTTACTTTCTCTCCGGGAGTTAACAGAGAAGATCAATACCATGGGAAAAAGACGAGATGGGCCGACTGGACTGGAGCTAGCTGGTTAGGATCCTTACCTCAGCGACGTTTCTTCTAGACTGGGAGGTAAACCACTGTTAACGTTGGCTTTGTAGCAATAGCAAAACTTACTAATAGCTCCGTTAAGAATACAGCCGGAGTCAGGAGGCTTAGCTTGGCATAAAGACTGGAAGCAGGGGGACACAGCTAGCATGGCTTTGTCTTAAGTTTAAAAAATATTCACACCAACAACTTTAAATCTCACTTGCATCTCTGATAGCAGATTTGTAAAACGCTGCATGTTGTAGGCTAACTTCTTCCACATGAATCACTGCCATCTGTACCTTTCCATTTATGTATAGATTAAGACTGCTTCCAGTCTTTGTGCTATGTTCTACATAAATGCATCAGTATAATGGGAAAATAATAAGTATCAAGTATCTACATATTTCTGCTGTGTATGTGAATCAGTACACAGAAAATTAAAAGAAGGGAAAAAACAGGAATAGGCCATGCTTGGGCCTATTCCATGCTTCGCTGATGTATTTATGTGAGGCTTTATTTGGGCATAAGATCTACAACTAGTAAATACTTACTGAGCTACTCTATAAACACCAGCATTCCACATTAACAGCAATTTACATTGACATACCATGCAAGAGACACAGCTGGTGGTATTGACAGACATTTCTAACCCTATAACAGTTTCTAATCCATATTCACAGATACGGTTTTGAAATATAATGAGCGCATTGTGAAGATTTCGCTTGCCAGAAGTGGCAGTGGCATTCTCCTGACACAGATGGCCCACAGTGACAGTAAGCCCAGTTCATCAAATCAAATTCAAACCCCACAACCCCCAACACACACACACACACACACACACCCCAAACTCAATAGTGTTACAACTCACTGGAAAACCTTTGTAAACACAGCCTTCATTTAATTTGTAATGAATAATTATTAATCAGGTCTATATATACCACCATGATTCTTGAATTAAACCACAAAAGCTGTAATATACATAACATCTGCTATAGCATGGCAGCATGTGGTCAGTAAAAACAGTGTTAATTAAGATATTTCAGTGTTTTGCATCTCAGTGGTCCTAAGGAAATGAATCCCGCCTCAGCAGCAATGGAAACACGCATTATAATAATTCTCTGCTTGTGATTAGCAGATGAGCACCCTGCTCATGCTCTCCTTGGCATTCGAATACAAGAGGGGTGCAGTGTGTATCAGGGAGCTGCTTAGGTGTCACACAAAGCCAACAGAGAGCTGTGAGGCTTCAGTCTGCATGCTTTTTGTATCTCTCTGTGTCATCCCTATTGCTATTGGAGCACACAGTGTCCCATTGTGCGGGCTTATTAGTCCCGTCTTGAAATCCCAAGAACCCCTCTTGAGTAGCAGTGGATTTAGGTGACTGCCCTTGCTCTGACATTGGACTATCAGTCGGAGACATGTATGTCATTTTGAGCTCTTTGCCGCTTTACGAATTACAGTTATTACTCAAGACACAATATAACATTACAACAATGTAGCATCATAACACTCGGCTCAACGAAATCCCCGCAAAGTAAACACAGGTCAGTGTCCTGAACTCATCAACTGCTGTTGAGAGAGTGCGATGCCACCTTCAAGCTCAAAACAAAAAGAGAGTCAAACCTTTATGTCATGCTGGCCCTGTCCATCCCTGATGTGTGCAGTTATTGCCCATTGTAATACATGCCACACTGTCTATGGGTGCTTTTATACTTCCTATACCTGCATACGTGCACATATCTTTCAACCACCGACAGAGAGTCCTCAGAAAACTAAAGAACATCGCATAAGTTTGATAAGAATATAAATTAGGGTAGAAATCAGAATTCCCATTGCAAATAGAACCAAAGAAAAGTATTCCCAGGGCATAGTCTTGTTAATGGAACGCTCCTCCACTTTGAAATGAATGGCTAAAAATATAACGGAAATCATATGCTATTTCAAACAATTATTCAAGCAGTAAGGGCATGGCATCCAGTGTCTTGGCAGATGACTGTTGGATACTCATTAGTTGGATATCTGAACTAGATCGGTGTAAGTAAGGATATATTTTAACTATGTAGTATGAAATTCCTTATAATTATGCCTACATATGAAAGGTTGGAAACTATTTTATCCAACCATGCACAGTGCATATTGTGCAATATCTGTCTTACCCTTCTATAGCTATTTATTTCCCTTTCCTCCCTTTGAACCAATCTGTGATTCAAATGCATACAGGAGGTTTAACCTGCCGTTGTGCCCCCCTCAGTTAGATCTGTGTTTCTTGGCTGACAGCTCAACATTCATCCGCAACAAACTTCACTTTTTCTGCTGCATCATCAATGTTACTTCACAGTGAAGCTTTAAGATGGCCACTGGCAAGAGGGCTGGACTGTGTAATGTAGCGATGATTAGCGCTGGAATATCAAGGGAGAGGTTTGGCTGTCAGTGAGGACGATGGAGCTACCACTAATTATACATGTTTCCAGGCAGACCAACAACATTTTGGTTTTTATCAGATTGCAGATAATTACACTCCTTTTTTTTTCTTAATTTAATGGTTCACATTTTTTTCCATCCTTATTTCACACAATAAATCAGTAAATAAATTGTGATCAGTTCTGTCCTGACTTGCTTTGTAGACACTGTGAAAATATTTGCTCTTTATTATTTTTAGCAGGATCCAATCATTAGCATAAGCCAATTTGTTGGTCAGTCTCTTCGACAAGTCTCAAAAAAATCTGCCTGCTGATCCTCTTCCTGTTCGTCCGGTCCTGTCCTGCCTCTTCCATCATGGGACAAAGTTACAAAGAGTATCTATGAGCAAGTTGCTCATGTGGGGATGAAGCCTTGTCCTAGATATATTCCCACACTAAAGACTAAAGTTTAACCTGCACAGCCACTGAAAATTTATGGATTAGGCCAAATCACTGTCCATGAAATTACACCTCTCACTTTAGCCAGACTGATAAAGCACTGCTTTATCACCACAGCACCACAGCAGAATTTTAGAGTCATTTTAGCATTTATGTCAAAGACGGTTCTCAGTCATTCAGGTCATGGGTCATAGACATTTGGGAACTTATCCACAAGGCATGTTTTACCAGCCAGGTAAAGTGGCCAACCAAAGTCTCAAGTTTACCGTGTGTCAGCTGCCTTTTGGTAAATCCATTACTAGCAAATTTGTCAGAGACTTTGCACAACTTAAATACAACTGTGTCCTGCATTATCACATTATCTTGTGGCCCAGAATCTAGTTCAAACACAATTATTATGTCAATTCACATTATTCTCACATAGTGTTTTTCCCTAGATTAAGTTAAGTGTCATCAAATTACTACAAACTAACTAATATACAGAAATTCTGGGGCCAGGCAGGGGGGGACTGCTAGGTGTCTGAGTCTGTGTGTAAAACATAATCAACCTGCCATCTGTAGTGTGCTGTGTGCCCTGTACTTCAAGGGAAATTGGGGGCAACAGGGGCCGAGCAATAAATATCTTACCTGAGGCCCCCTCACACAGAGATGCTTATCCCAGTTTTTTGGATTAGTAGTGAAGTATCTTCAACTCTTGCCAACTACTTCTCATATTTTGCCCGTCCTTTTGCTTACACATTCCCTGGCCCGATCATTATCAGAGCTTATTTAATTTAGACGAAGGCATCCGTTGTCTTGTATTCACAAACATTATTTAGGAAAATACAAAATAGAAAAACAAGCCATCACTTGTTCTTACATGTTATCTGTAATTGTAATACGAGTCAGCTCACAGAAACCAAACAGCAGCCTGAATATCAATTGCAGCAAAAGGAACGATGTGAGGCAAAAAAAACTTTAAAAAAACAAAAAAACCTAACAAAAACCAGCATGGTATGTCATCATCATGTAAAGGTCTTGTTATTCAACAAAACACCAGTGAGACCTTAGTAATGAAGGGAATTCATTTTGTAAAGGCTTTAATTTCTATTCACTCTTTCTTCAGCATTTTCAGCTAAATGCACGAGCTACTGGTTCCTTAGCAACAGACTCTGCAATGGTGCAAGATTGAGGAGGAACAGATCTGCAGTTCCACAGTGCAGGTGAAGACAAGTTGGCCAATGTCTCCTGTTGCAGCCCTTCAAAGCCTCTTGAAGTTACAGTTATTAAGGAAACTGCATCTCATTTAACGGGACAAAGCACCAAAATGTAGTACAAAGCTGAGGCAGTGTTTCTGCGAAAAGGATATCAAAATCTGTCACACCTTTCGACATACAGCATATGCTTAGAAATATCAATCCATGCGCTTAAATACAAATTCCAGCCTATACATGTCACCAATGTGCTAAATCGACCCACGGTTGGATAACAGTTAGTGTGTGCCTTGCATTTCTGAGCCTGTTTTGTTGTTTGCCAGTGGATTTTTTCCTTTGGGGTTAAATATCTTCCCAGTTTAACATTTCGTATAAGCCTGCAGGTGTGGACATAATGCCACAATATCAATTTGTTTTTATTCCCAAGGCTACCTGGCCAAACACAGACGATGTAACATTCTACTGGGAGATTTCTCAGGTTTGGCACACAGCACTTTGGAATCAGAGAGTAAAGATATATTTCTGATCTTTTGCTTATGTTCAGCAATCACACAAGAACAAAAAAAAAAACGGTGGGAGATGTCACAGAGAGACCAGTTCCTGTACCAACAGAAGCTGCAGTGAACAATGATGTGAATAATGCTGCCCACATGCCGTCTTTTGAGTGCAGTAAAAAGGTCTAGCGGCCTTCAGACATGACAACTCAAGAATCTGTTGGCTAGCTACCTACATGTTTTAATGTTAACATACTATCCTAAATTTAAAGCTCTTCATGTGCGCTTCTTTTTCTGAGGGTTGTTAAAGGGCCTGCTGGGAAATGCAGAAAATCCTCTAACTGAAGAAGACTCACTAGCTTGAGGCAGAATGAATCCACAATAAGAGCAAAGTTCAACACCACAAAATTACTCTTACAATGCTTTCCAAATGTAGGAGACCCTGCAGTGGAAGAAAGCTGACTTTGGGTCAAGTATTTGCAAATTTTTTTAGGAAGAAGAAATCAAAGGTTTATATCAAACTTGATTTGTGAATGGAGCGAGCAATAACCTTTCTGTTTCCAAAAGGTACATCTAAGAGATAACTCATAAAAGGCTCCAGTGTTGTCCTATCAAGACACAGAATAAAAGCTTCACTGAGTAAATTATGCAACCAACCTAAGGCATCAGAAAAGAAATTCTATCCTCAAAAGGTTGAACTGAGACACAACAGGCCCACATGTTGAATGTTTATTTTCACATGTGGATGACTTTCATTTTCATTCAGATCCGCCTGAACCCATCACACAGTATAATGCTGATCCCGTCATACGAAAGCTTAAGGACCAGATCTGTTATTGCCTGCTGTGTTTTTGACAGGTAACACAATAAATCCTAAAGTATTGCATGTACTGTTCATTTTTTTTTTTATCCAAACAGAGGAAATATTGTAAAGATCCTCACTAATGTTCCTTAGGTCTGTTGATAACCTTGAAAGACTGTCATTACCAATCTACATTTAATAAAGCATTGCATCCTTGATTCACATGCCAAAATCCTCCCTTAAAGTTGCATTAAGGAACTATTCAGGTAGCATTCAACAACATTTCCCATGAATCTTTGCCACTGGCATGCTGTAAAAGCTACATGAGAACTGTTGTTCTTGAATGCATCTTTGTTAAAATGACAAAGTGCTCTAATTGTGCTGTCCATTACACAGCAGTCAAGCTGCCCTCAATGATTTTCCATTTTCTTTCTCAGATTCTAGAAACATAACAAAACAAATGCACATGTAAATTTATTGATGGCTGAGTTCAAGATGACCTGCACCTTGAGTTGTTAAAAGAAATATATCTACATGGAGATAACGCTATCATAGCTAGTATTGGAACTAGTGGTGGAAATGTGTATGTCTAGACAGTTGCTATAATACTCCTCAAGACCCATGACAGCTGATTTTGATGGGCTGTACCCCGACTGCAGCCACTGATTGGATACATGGGTGGGTGAGTAGCAGAGAGAAAAACATGAGAAACCACTACCACAATTTAAGACACTCGCATCTGTCAGTGCATCATCCTCATTTGAATTTGACAGGCGGCTGCAGCTTTGCGCTCACACTGGTGGTGTGGTCTGGTTTACAGTCACTGTCATCCTTCCTTGGACAAGGTAATGACATTTCGACTTGATTTCCAGAGTGACAAAAGAATGGGCCCGCTTGACTGGCTTTTATAACAAACCAAATGATGTCCATCATGCCATCTCTAGTGGTAGCCTACATCATTATTTCCTCGCTCCTGCTCCCTGTGTAACCACTGTGTGCCTCTGCAATGTTCAGGGCAATCTCTACTTCCATGTAACACGTGATTTTAATTTCGGCAGCTTCTGTTTCACTGACATGGATTCAAGATAATAATAAATAAAACAAAAAAATCTCAGACACTCGCTGGAGGTCAAATTGTAGTGGATGAGATTGAAAACAATGCCTCCTCCAGCAGATGGCTTTAAGCAACAGAACCAGTTTTTGGGGAGCTAATTAGCCTACAACTGCCCAGGCTGCCTCTTGTGACTGCAATTGAACATTTCGTTGTTAATACTGCAGTGCATGAGGGCAATTCAAACCTTGAACAGGACTCTGAGATCGGCTACGCCCCCAACCTCAAAGTGTGATTGTTGACACTGTGCTATGGGCCCATGACAATGTTACCAAGTGTATATAAAAGGAAGGAAAAGGAGACCCCCCCC
>NW_019524735.1:537734-586190 GCF_002814215.2 Seriola lalandi dorsalis | reverse complement strand
CCCACCCCCACCTACTCACCTTCGATGGAGATTACATGCTCTCGGATCTGGTTCTGCAGGGCCAGGTCATCAATGCGCTCGATCAGGTCGTAGATTGCGTAAATGTTCGGGTGGACAGACTCGAACCGATGGATCTCTGCCCTGATGGCCGCTGAGTTGGACAAAACAAACTGCGAGCCTGCTGGGCCGGGTTGGGCAGCCTGGCCCGAAACAGTCCCCGAACCGAACTGGCCAGCCCCTGAGCTTGCAGACGATCCGGATCCGAACTGGGACGGGATGGACTGGGGCACTGGGACGGGAACTGGCGCTGGGACCGTGCCTGGAGTGGGCATGGCTGGCTGAGACTGCTGCGAGATACTGGACACTGGGACGCTCGACTGGAAATTCATCTTGGGTTTTTTTTTTTTTTGGAGCGACTAACTCTTCTACAACGGCAGCACAAATATGCAGACTAGAATTTGGGATTCAAGCGATGCGAACAAAAGAAGTCCGCGCGAACTGATGGTCTGGAAAACGATCGGCGCAGAAGCATCAATAGTTGGTCGCCAATTGCAACAAAACGCGGCTCGTGTTCATATTATTAAAACTTGACTGTGATTCATTTTCCGTTATTGGCCAGATCTGTCCAGGGCCCCTTTTTTTCTGTGGCTTACAAACCCGCAATGCCTACCACTTGGACACTCCTTTATGGGCTACACCGCTGTTTTGGTCAAACCCGTTTTCCTTAGTTGCTCAGTTTGAAGGAGACAATGGGCTAGGCTTCAGCGAGGCGCCCTGGTCCACTGCCTTGAATGCGTTGTTTCTGCGCTGAAATGAAATAGCGTTTAGTCCTCTTTGGTCCAAGTGGTCCCTGCCCAGCGCCCTCCTCCGCATGCTGAAACGTCACCCATCACGTAATTGTACTTGAGATGGGGGAGGGTGTGATTGGATTTGGTGGAGGGGGAGAGAATCGCAACGTGCACATCATTATAATAACCTACCTGACAGTTATGCAACCACAAAAAGAAATTTAAAAAAATGGGCCGCTGAACGATACAAGAGTAGATGCTGCAGTTGCATTAGAAATGAATTTTGTCGTTATTTGCTATTGTGTCGTCTGAATCCCCCCCCCCCCAAGCTAACGTTTCCCGTATAGGCCCACACTTTCACACATACATGCACGCGCACGTGGACGCGCAGTACCTTTGAAATCCTAAAATACTGTATGTTTATTTACAGTTTTATATGATAGAATACAATATTGTTGATGTGTGCGTGTGTCAGATTCAAAACCACAAAAAAAAAAAAATTGTAGGCCTGGACTATTTATCTTCTGTGGCCCTATCTTACACAAACACACATTTGTATTAGGCGATGAGAGAAGGAAGAAAAGCCATTTGTAAAATTCTACTTCAAGCAAACCAACAAAAAAAAAAATGTAAATAGTGATGTAAAGAATTTAATACAGAGAACACATACACTTTTTTTGTTTTAGGCCAGCATCCTCCCCAACATCCACACCATCTACTTTAGCAGATATCACTACATGTCTAAAAGGTCTCACATTAAGGAATCTCATAGGAAGTGGTGTGATGTGGATCCTATAGTGGATCTTTCTTCCCTACAAAGGAGGAGACAGAGCCACCTGCTGGTTTGAATGCGCCTTATAACAACAGCTGTCCAAGGCCATACCTGACTGTCACAGTCAGTCAAGCCTCCACTGCTGTTGCAGCAGTGTGCTGCTGCAGATAATGAACAGACACAAACATTTGCTGGAAAGAAAAGGCATGCATGTAATTTGTACGTCACACTCTCAGAGTCAGGCTTTGTGATGCAGTAATGGAAAAGAAAATAAATGGGCCAAAATGAAAAGAGTATTATGTAAAAGAAAATGTGAAGTCATTCAAAGATAATGGAAGAAAAAAAATAAAGCATTTCAGTCCTTGAACTTCCTGGCAACAAACAGTTTTGTTGTTGAAATAATTTTCTCACACATTAATAACATAGAGAGCTATAATCACTTTTTTATTATCCTTTCCAGCATTACAGTTGGAGATTAATATTGACTTTTATCACAGTTATTTTCAAGTGGCACAAAGGTAGATAATTCAGAAATTACCCACCATAATTGTTTGTTCTTTTTAAAAGCATAAAAAATGCTGCCCATAGTTTCTAATATCATTTAAATATGTGCCATGGTATTATTACTTTCATGCTCGCAATTTCTTTCTTTCCTATGTTTGCCTAATTGTGTTTATTTGATTCATTATGTAACCAAAACTGTTGTGGCAGCTAAGATGATAATGCACATCTCTGAACAGCTGCATTATGACACATAAGTTTTTATTCTGTGGCACAGCAGTGTCACGTCTGAGCAAATGTGAATTCAGCAGCCAGAGGAACCTGCTGCTTTGAAGATTAGGATCATTATTCATGGTCATTATATCATGATGGATGATGTTGCTCCAAGTCACCAACTTGCTTCATGACTGAGTCGTCACATTGTGCTTCCTAATGAGCGGGACTGAACCAAATCTGAAGGATCCCTCAACAGATATGGCTGAATCAGCAATGCTTTTTTAAAAATAGCTATTATTTTCTGTAAACTCACTGATTCTCACACATTGTCAGAATCTGAAGCAGCAGACATGTATATTTTTATTTATGTAACAATGAACCACTTCTGCAACATACTGCACCTCGCATTCTGTGTGTGTTTGTGTGTGTGTGTGTGTGTGTGTGTGTGTGTGTGTGTGTGTGTGTGTGCGTGTGTGTATGTGTGTGTGTGTGTTATCTTCAGCCTTCTGCCACCATCTGTTGACCAAATTTGGAACTCCTCCTTAAAAACACTTTACTATGCTCATCCTGTTGCACACTCCAAGTGTGAACAACAATTTTAGCAGCACTGTTTGTTTACTTTGGCTATAAAGATTTTGTCATCCTTCAGTTCATTTCATAGCAATGTTCCATTTGTGGCTCATTTGCATGACAATGACAATTACCTGTCCTGCCTGGGTGCCGCAAGTTAAACTTGGTGGATCTGAAAATATCTTAATATTCATATAGATGATTGACTTCCTACCCTATGGAGTAACTTCCTGCTTCTGATTATATTCAGTAGTGCCTCATGCTTGCTGCAATTACATGAATTATGCAGTTAATTCTCTGGCTCTGTCAGTATGTATTGGCACATGATAATGTTGGCCCTGCTATCGTGGGCCATTGTTCATGCAGACACCTTGTTTTATAGGGAATATGACACACACAAGAATCTCCTTATTGACAAATGTTTAACCTTACAGGTTGTAATTACAGCAACTATTCTGTACAATTTAGAGTCAGTGTCATTTAATGTATGTCATATATATTTCCCATAGTGTTGTATATCAGAATATGTGGAATATTCATAAATGTTGTGTCTTGAAAGATAATTTATTAATACCTATTAGGCCATTAAATGTTATGACTTTTGCATTTTGTTCATATGCACAAAATCCATTTTCATTTATACGTGTGAAAGTGCAAATGTACACATAAATACAAATAGGAAAAAAAGAGAGAAGAGTTTGCGTTTAATTATGATCAACAGTTCTATTTTTTTCAGTTGAATAATAAGTTCAGGTCTGATCCAGAGCGCAATGGCATTAGCAAGTAAAGTGTTTTATCTCACAGCTGAGTAATTGAGCTTCTTGCTCCATGTGATCTGCAAGAGCCTCAGAGAGCTGCCCCAGGACACTGGAAGTTGTCATGCATACAAGAATAGTCGAGTTTCATTTCATTTTCTGGGAGAAAATCTGTGAAAAAGCCTCAGTGATGAAATCTGTCTGAAGTAGTCCTACTGGTTGTCAGTTTAACTTGCAGAGATGAATACACCATCTTCTGGAGAAATTTCTCCCATCTTCATGAGTCCAAGTGGCCAAACCCTTAATGTGAATCTTTACAAAGGCCTCACTCTAAAACCATTTCAAATGAAGGATATGTCGCACTTGAACTCTCATGACATTACTTGACTGAAGATAAGACTGAGCCACTCGAAAACCATGGCATATTTATCCGCCTGGCAATGTACCATACATACAGAATGGAATGAAGTTGTATTATTATTCATTATATAATATACACACAGTTGCACATAATGCACACAGGCAGCTGAGCAATGGAAATAAAAGGAAGAGCTATCATCCCACTAGCTGAGAACAGGGAAGATTAATCAATTCATTACGAATTATTCATCTGTTTTCGCTCAGTTAATTTTGTGTCATGTGGATCTAATTTATCTATTTTGTAAGTAAAATGTGTGTTTTAATCAATATTGTCTGTCTAAGCTTTTACACTGTGCATGCTCTTTCTTAAACAAAGGTCTCTAACTAACTAATAATTGGTCAGGAGCAACACATATTCATAACTTAATGTATGTGATTGAAATTAGTGCTGTCTGTTTTACAGAAACAGGGCAAAGTAATTTTGCTAGTTAAACTGATAAAATATCCAAAGCTAATGTTAATATCATCCTCTTTACTGTTATACTCTTTAATGTAATCCCGGGGTACATAGCCATAGCTCAGTTTCTTATTTCAACTTCAGTTTTACAGAAGGTAAGAATGAACAGCATTATTTTGTCCTATCTGCTTCTGTCAAATGCGGCCACACACACACCTTAAAATCCCTTGTCTCCCATAGACATTGAAGTCTAGCCAATTAAAACCCTGAATATGCTCTGTGCCTCTTGTGCCTGACTTGATACAAACATCATAAACCTTTCAAACTTGAGTATGCGGGAGAAAAGAGGGAACCAGTAGCTTAATAAAGGGCAAAACTACTTCTCAGGGCAAAATCTGACATATTAGCATCCACAAGAGGAAGCACCATTTCATGAGCAAACTGAACTAATTGCAGAGGGTAGATATGATTCTCAGCTATGTTTAGGCACGCTTGGGTGGCATCCAGACACACCAGTTTAAACTACCATCTAAGGGTGTAGCTAGTGTAGCACAGTGAACACAGGCCTCTCAGAGATTTCAGATAGCTGTGCCTGGATCAGGCCAGTGACCTTTCTGGTTGTTTTGGCAGAGCTCCTCTCTCCTTTTCTATTGCTAAGGTTCAAGTTGTCAAACCATTTCAAACAAAACTCCAAGGTCATCCTTTTACCATACACTTTAATGGAGTTTATTTTCAGCAAGAAAAACATGTCATTTCTTAGGTTTTTACTGATTGCTTCTATGTTTGCCTTGAGGAATCTTTCACTTTCAGGATACATATAGTCTATTCCTAGTGTTTGATTATACAGCAGACTTGGGAACAAGAAGCTAATTGTTATTGTTCTGCTGTTTAGACTCAGAATTGGCTCAACATTTCCATTTGATTCATAAGATGCACTGATTTTGTTATAGCAGTACCCCCTCTCCTTCATCCCAGTCTCTGACCTTCCTCCCAGCTCATGTTGATATTTTGAAACTCAAAACAGTCCTCAGTTGAATTCTAAAATATGAGGTGGGAGGACGTTTGGGGAAGATAACGGCACATAAAAACAACACAAAAATGGTAGCAATACAAATACAATTTCCATATGACCACAGCCTCACATACAGTTTACAGAAGCCTTTCTGCCTGTTTTTGCAAAAGCTGTCACCTTTGGAAATCTCTTTGTCTAAACCAGAATTTAAAATTTAAAAAAGTCCTGTGGGTTGGAGACATTAATGGATATGCAGGTGGAAATCAAACAAGTCATTGTTACCTCTGATGTTCTATATACACACACATATATATATATATACATACATACATACATACATACACACATATGTACATAATTGTGTTTTATTGCATTGATATGTTATGACTGATAGTAATCTAATTGCGTACAAATATATTTTTGAGCTTGTTTCAGAGATCCACAACATAAAACGAAGCTTTAGTCTGGGGGTTTTGGATCCCTTTTTCTGGAGACTTATAACACTTTATTTAGAAGAAGGCTAACAGGGAGTTAGGCCTCTCTAGGATCTAATCAATGTCAAACATTATAACTAATATCACAATCTAGGACATAATGTACATGTCTTTGTCTGGGAATTGCTTTTGACAACCAAAGCAAAATATCTATTCTTGCATAGCCTATTGACCATGTAATATATTAAATATTTGTTTCTTTTTGCACGATAACAATTTTTATGGTCATTTTGGTATTTTGTCACCTTCATCAAATGTGCAAACTCAGTTTGTAAAGGTTAAATTGTTCCCTCATGGAAGTTATTTGTGTATTTGTATATCGGAATGCTAGGTAACAGGAAAAGCACTGGGTTTTCAACCCTGATTCCCTGTTTAATGATCTGTTTGCTATTTACACTGTTGCACTGCTGCTCAAGATGTCAGCTTGAGAGTGAAAATTTTCTAAGAGCTACAGTGACTTCATATACTGTACAAGGGTCACTGAGGGTGGCAAATCTGAGGTTTTTGTTTCAAAAATTTTGACTGAATTGATATATGATGGTGTGAGAGGTAATAAAGGGTGAAAGAAAAAGAAAACACCCATTTATTTCCATTTGATGTCTTTGGGTGAAACAAATTATGGTGCCACAGTGACCTCTAGAGGGAATTTGGCCTATTAAAACGTTACATGGATTAAAGGATCAGTTCACCTAAATGACAATTAAAAAATAAACTAAGCATTGACAGAATCCTGCAGTTTTATTACCTCATGGCTATGCCAAACACATTTCTGTTTTAGAGTTTAGCAAACACAAATTGTGCCCTCTTACATGCATAAATTGCATTTAGCACAGTACAGTTAGCACAGTAGACAATCTGAAATAATAACATTTATGACTGTACCAATTTCATTTATGTCTTAGAGATAGTCTGAGTCTCTGGCATGTATTCATCTATCAACTCTTCAGTAGTTGGTATTTGGTCTTTCTCAAAAACATTCAGATTGGGATGCAAAATGGGATAAGTGACAGCAACCCAAGAGCATTGATTGCGCTGCACACTAAAAATCAACAGTAGGTTACTGATTTTTTTTATTTTTTTGATTTTTCAGTTGCGTCAATTTTCGCATTTCCGCATTTTTTTTCAGATTACAAAACAACAAATCAACCAAGGCAAATTATAAACAATTGTTGTAACTTTACACAGTTAGGCCTATTTTATTAACTTTTTTATTTTCATTGTTTAGAGTATAGTCTTTTTCTTCGGATTCCATGTATTAACTCACTAAAATGATGCCCAATTTAAAAAAAAACCTATATAGTATACAATTAAAAGTTTTCGTTTAATAAAATCCCACTACAGCTTACGACAACCCTAAACTACCTCCTCTTTGCAGCAAAATAGGATCATCCACACACTGCAGCCTTACATTAACCACACCCCTTCTCATGTTGCAGCAAAACAGTCGACTTAGTTTCCCATAATACACCTGGAAAAGTACAGTGACGAACGCATACACTGATGGGAAATTTGAGACAGTTTTCAGAGCCGTATCTTTTGAACCTATTCAGTGGAAAGCACATATTTATTAATCAGTTTATTTTATTGATCCTAGAGGGCTTGTAGGTTATGTACGCAATACAAAATGTAATAATCAAAGAGTAAAACTGTATAAATCAAATATGGAACAGAAATGTTATAAAATAAATTATATTTGAGACTCACAAATTTTTCTTAATTTTTGAGACTGATGAAATGGACTTGGTTTTATGCTGAAAATAGTTATGGCAAGCCAAAAGACTAACTAGATGAATAGAAGAATTTTAAATAAACAAAATAAATAAATGGAAACAGGCTTATGTTAGCTTTAATGAAGACAGTGACTGATGCAGTAAAGTGAAAGATTAACAATACATTCATGACAGCTACATTGAAATGGTAAAATTATAATTTAGACACATGAAACATGAAATTCTGAATTAAAAAAAAAGATATATATTTGTTTGTTTAATACATATATATATATATTACAACCTAATTTATTCATATAAATTAAGCATACATTTTACAGCACTAATTTACCTTCACAAAATGTTAAAGCAGTAAGTTAACCTAGCTTGTAAAACAGCTCTGTTTAAGCTATGAGTTGAGGCTCAGCTGTACGGATCGTTCACGGACCGCACATCAGCAGATGACAACAACAAAACAGACAGAGCTACTGAGAGGGTGTTAGCGTAGTTAGCTACCTGAGATAAACAACTGGTGGTTCAGCCCGTGTGTTACACAATCTCGGCTGGAGTTTGCCAAATCAGAAAATTGTTTTACAACAGTATGGTTAATCTGTACAACTAACCATGGTTGTCAGTTATTCTAGTGTTGTTTAGTCTAGCTAACGTTCGCTAAGTGGCTTGCTAAGCTAGCTCTATGTATGCCAAGCTAAAACAGGTTAGCTAGCTAGCTTAGGTGCTAGCTTGTTAGCTGGCCAGCTCGCCTAGGCGAGGTGGAGACCAAGAACAGGGAGATGCGAGCAAAGTGAGGTAAGACCAGCGAAATCGTTTATTTAATTAATTCAATGTGGAATATCATCCTGATACCAATATAAGTCTAGGCGGATGGTGTGAGCAATTCTGCTTAATCTTATTACATTTGTCAAAATCATCGACGTTAGAAATAGCTGTCCTGCGCTAGCCTGACAGCTGTGTTAGCTAATAGCCAGTTAGCGCAGTCAGCGGTTTATTATTGACTAGTTAGCTTGCTAGCAGCTGCTGGTGGCTCCTTCTTTGGCACAGTAACCACGGCTGATTGGAGGCCTCGAGGTTAATAACAACGGTTAAGTGCTCCCTGTCTATTTGTACCCGGGTAACCCTGAACAATATGAGGCCCGCAGACGTGCAAACCGCTATTAATGGCAATTAGCTGACGTTAACCAACGTTCACATTGTCTGTGTCTCAGATAGCAACTTAGTTGATAAGGGTTTTTTTATTCTCACGCTAATAAAGTGAGTCGTTAGGTAGCACTAAATCTGTTTTTAAATATCTTTAACTCAGCTTTTCAGTTAAGCCCCCTGACTGGCCTCTCTACAGATGAACGTCAACAAATGTGAAGTAGCGTTATCTATTTCTTAAGGCAGTTCTACACTTCACATTAGACCAACATGTCAAGTGTCTTTGAACAGATCCCACACTTGACAGAAGCCAGTAACCGACGACATGGTGACTACGCTACTAAATTATTCAGGAGACAATAAATTACAAGAGACTTACAAGTTTACATGGAAGGATGATAGTGACATGGTGGCCCTTAACGTCAAGGATATAAATTATCTAAAGAGACAGACAGTGATAATAATATCCTTGCACATAATTATAGCTGTGTTGCAGCCCAGAAAACACCATACACGGGTATTATTCAAGTAGCTTTATGACTTTGTGCCTTTGAGTGGCAGCGTCACTCATTTATTGATAGTAAGGGAGACTTCATAAAATGTAAAAGCTGAAATTATCAGCTAGCTCATTTTCATGTTTGTGCTTTTTTGCAGGGTGGCCTTGAATGACTAAATGAGCAAGATAGGCAACTACGAAGAACTCTGGGAGTTTCAACATGAAGTTGTATGTGTTCCAGGTCAACAATGGCAGCACATTGACATTTGACACCGATCTTGCTGTCCAAACGTAAGAAATTGGCATTTTACCAGTAATAGTTAGAAATTGTGGTCAGTATTTCTTGGCTGTTGTGACCTAAATAAATTCTTCCCTTGTTTTAGTGTATTGGAGCTTAAACATGCCATCCAAGCCAAATATAAGATTGCAATTCAACATCAAGTCCTTGTTGTCAATGGAGGGGAATGTATGGCTGCAGAGAGACGAGTCTGCAGTTACAGTGCTGGCACTGTAAGTCTATACAGTTTGTCAGTGTTTTTTTTATTTGCCTTGAAGGTGTAAATGAAGCATAATCAATGTTCTGATTACTGATGTCTTACTCTTGAATTGTAGGAAACCAACCCCATATTCCTATTCAACAAAGAGATGATCTTGTGTGACCGGGATCCAACGATCCCCAAAACCACCTTCTCCATTGAGAGTGAGATTCAGGTCAAGGTGGAGGAGTCTCTACTGATGCCAGCTGTCTTTCACACCGTTGCCTCACGAACACAACTTGCTCTGGTAGTTGCCTACTTTTTTGTTTGTGTGTGTGGTTGGTCGGTTGTTTGTTTGTTTTTTTTAAATTTGCCTTTCATTGGGACATCTCAGGCCTAAGAATTGCTTTAAAATGTTTGCCTGTCATTTGTGTACCACCTTTATCAGATTGTTTCATAATTATCTAAATTTGTTTTGTAAAATTATGTATACGTATTGAATTGTTTCAGTTATTGTAACTATTCCATTAACTATGGAACGCTCCTAATTTGGCCTGACATTATTTTCATACTCTTTCAGGAAATGTTTGAAGTTGCCAAGAAACTTTGCTCTTTCTGTGAACGTTTGGTTCATGATGAACACCTTCAACACCAAGGCTGGGCTGCTATTATGGCTAATCTGGACGACTGCACTCTGTCTTATCAGAAGTTGCTTGTGAAATTTGACACCTCATATGCAAATTATCAACATGACTTGGAAGAAATTAAGGTGAAACTTACAAAGTAAGTGTTACCAAGGGGAACTTTGTTGTACTTTGATAATCTTATCCAGTAGATTTGAAATATATTAATATATAATCTACTGTTTAGTTATTAGTAACTAATATCTGCATATGCTTTTGCTGAAAATTTGAACGATATAATCACAACCGTAGTTCAATCTAAAAACTGAAAAAACAGTAAAAAAAAAAAAAAAAAAAAACTGCAAGCAATGATATATTTCTACTAAAAGGAAATGAGCTTGATCAACTTTCCCTCTTAATGGACATTTTTTTATGATTGCAGGTTAGGGACAGCGGTTTCTGTAATGGCTAGGATACCTCTTCTGGAAAGTTTGACAAGACACAGTTACAGAGAGAGCGTAGAGAAGTCCACTTCCACCCCAGAAAAGGATTCAGATGAGACAGAAGAAGAAAAATCCACTGACTCCATGCCCTGCACTACCGATGCAAAGAAGCCCTCCAATTTATCAGCATCCATCTCTGCTTCGGGGACAGCCACATGTGAGCCAACTGCTGACCAGGAAACAAATGAAATGACTGACAGTGGTGGACTGAGAGCTGCGCTATTAGATGACGACACTCCAGACTTCGCCAACCCGTCCTCCTTCAATGTCACACTATTAGACTGGATCAACGTGCAAGACAGACCCAATGATGTGGAATCAGTTGTGAGGAAATGCTTTGATTCCATCAATAGGGTGAGTCAGTGATGCATGAATAGACATGTCAAAGTAGTATTATAAATATATAGTTATAAATTGCTTGTGTGTGTGGGGGGGTATGTGGAAGTCTTCATTCAAATGTTATGTCTTTCAGCTTGACCCACGGATCATTCAACCTTTCCTGGCAGATTGTCGTGACACAATTGCCAAGCTCGATAATCAAAACATGAAAGCCATCAAGGGGCTTGAGGACAGGTTGTATGCTCTAGACCAAATGATTGCGAGCTGTAAGAAGTTGGTAAATGAACAGAAAGAACTTGCTCAGGTACGATAAGTAAAAGATAAACACTATTTAATTACTTTCTCCGTCCTCCAGTTTTCATTAATTGTGCTTACATGTTGTCTCTTTCAGGGATTTTTGGCCAATCAGAAGCGGGCTGAAAACCTGAAGGATACATCTGTTCTGCCTGACTTGTGTCTGAGTCACACCAACCAGCTGATGATCATGCTGAACAACCACAGAAAGCTGCTAGACATCAAAAAGAAGTGCACCACTGCCAAACAAGAACTTGCAAACAACCTTCAAGTCCGACTCAAGTAAAACTGAAAATCACTTCTTCCCCAATGTTTATTGCCTGTTCTTGTTTCATAGTTCACTACATTGTGTGTTTAGTGGTTTTGGCTTATTCTTTCAAAATGCTAAATTCAAGGGAATTGTGTTTGCGACTTGATTTTGAATTAGATGGTGCTGCTACGTGATGCTTCATGCAGACCAGGATGGCGAGAAGCTTCAGGCTCTGCTTAGACTTCTGACAGAGCTGATCGAAAGAGTGCGAGTGGTGGAGGCCCTCAGTACTGTGCCCCAGATGTACTGCTTGGCAGTGGTGGAAGTCGTCAGGAGAAAAATGTTTATGCGCCACTACAGAGAGGTCAGTGCTAAATGCCATTATAAGACACTAATTGTGTGTCCAGACATATTGATATGAAGAGGCGAGCTCTTTTGCCTCACTGAATCTGTAGCTTTTGGGGGTGTTTAACGCTGAGCATATAATTTGTATTTTCAGCTCTAATTGGGTAGTTCTTCTCTGTTTTTGCTATTATGATGAAGAGAGAACTACCCTATTATGATGTTTACTGGAGCTTGAAAATTATGTTCATTTAAAACTTTATTTTTCAGTCTTTTATTGTTTGTTTTTATGTTATGTTATGGAGGGAGTACTTACTTGTACTTACTGCTATGTTTTTACCTTCCTATGTGTAATATTCCTGAAATAGTAGAACGTAACTGAATATGATAATGATAAAACACGCCTGAGCTGGCAAGATAAGTTAGCATATTGATCCTATATGATCACTGAAAATGGAACCATGCCATGTCATGTGGCACATGCTATTCAGCGGCCTCATGACAGACCTTTGGTGTCATTTTGGTGTTGGAGTGATACTGATGGCGGCTGCTCCCATGGCATTAGCGTAATGCTAAAACTTAAAGAGCTGACACTTTTGTATATATTAAGCCTCAACTGATAATGACTGTAATCCTTCCTGTTTTTATTGCTGTGTCCAGATGTACTGTAAGAGAGGGAAATAGTTGGAATCAGGGACTTGATTTTGCTCACATTTGTCCTCCTTTATTGTGTTTATTTTGTTTTTGACTTTGGTTAATGCAACAGGAAGCCACATGTATTGCATTTCTTTTTGCTTTCTCTTTCTGTTTTTCTTAAACTATGTTAAGTTTCCTCCTGAGAGCCTGGGTACTTTCTTTTAAATTATTGAGATAATAAGACTGATAATACAGACAATTAAACCTGTTGCCTTACAGGAGCTCTGTGTCACACACTCTGGCTCCATATGCATTTTCCTTTATTTAGACAGATGAAGTTTCAGCCCTGATGCATTCTTAAAGATTTTCATCTTGATCTTCTTAAAGATTGTTAAAAAGGCCTGAGGGCTGAAAGGTGCTAGTGCAACTCTTTTTTTCCTGCTTTCAAGTCTGTATCCAGTAATCAGCACCTCACTACAACCCATGGTGTGTGTTACTTTTCCATTATTTATAGCAGCTCAGTAATATTAAAGACCATGTGAAGGAATGTCACCAAGCCCTGGAAGTGGACAGAGGGAAACACAATTATTTTTTTGTTGTAGTAAAGTCTTTACAATTAATCTTTTCAGTGGGCTTATGCACTTGTGAAGGATGGGAAACGACTGTATGAGGCAGAGAAGTTCAAAAGGGAATCCTTTGGGAAACTCTTCAGTAAGTGTCTTGAAAACTCAACTGATGACATTTGTGTTGACACTTTACAGCACAGTATTTGCTTTTGAAAGAACCAAGGTCAGCATTGATCTAATCAAATTCTTTGTCTTTTCAGGGAAGTCTTTCCTCAGAAATCGTTTGTTTAGAGGACTCGATTCATGGCCTCCAACATCATTCTGTGTAAGTGTGAAAGTGTTTGTGTTTTAACCATGTTTGCATTATCAATTATATTATTTTCACTGCAAAGGGGTCTCTTCTTCTGCTTTGTTTGTTATTGTTTACAGACACGAAAGCCCAGAAGGTTTGACGATGAACTTCCAGACATCTCACTTGAGGACCTGCAGTACTTGAAATCTTGCTGTCCTGTAGAGGTGCAGCCATTCCTTATGTAAGTTACTGTCCTCAGTCATTGAAATGGTTTTAGGTATAACCGTGTCAGTTATATAACCCTACTACAATTTTCCAAGGATATGGGCAATAAAAACAGGTACATTTAGAAGTGTCCATTTCTAAATCAAATGAATTTGGTTGGAGATCTTTAATGCAAATTAATGTTTTTTTTTTTTTTTTTTTTTTTTTTTCTTTTTTATAGAATAATCAAATTTGTTTTAACAGTGAACAGAACAAGTAACTTGTTATGACTTCTGATTATGTAATGAACTGTCTCACAAAACTTTGTGTAATCACAACTCATTTGTGAGGGGCGCAAGGTTTGACGCAGAGAGTTAACCAGCTAATTTTAAAACCTTTTAAAAGGCATTTGTAATTCCTGCCTTTCTCCACACTATATCTTCAAAGTAGATCACTTAAACCAATGTGCAAACCAAATTAGATGAACACTACAATTTAGCACACCCAGTGTCTGATATCACATTTTGTAAAATCATACTAGATATGTTGGGTTAGGAAGGGCTGTGCTGCATAGCTTTAGGATATACAGGCTCATTCAAGTTGCTGTTGAAGCTCTAAATGAAGTCAATTATTTATAAAATTTTATTGATTGTTTTGCAGCCTGGTGTGGCCATCTTCTAGTGTGAAAATTGGCCTGAAACCCAGCCATTATAGCATTAACTTGCAGACCTCTGCCTCAATGTGGTTGTTATCGTTCTGTCCTGAATTTATTCCTCATATTTTTTTCCTCAGGGTTCCCACAATGTGCGACTTTGAGCCTTTAAATCACCACGTAGAGACGCTTCACCAGCTGGTCCAAGCGGCACAGAGTGTGGATGAGATGTCTCGAACTATCACTGACCTGTTAAGCGAACAAAGGGTAATGACCCGCTTCATCTGCAACTTTTTGTTTGTGTTATTTAGTTTAATTAAGATTGGTTACTTTTTTAAATTTAAAGACGTTCTTCAACATAGTTCTTATACACAGTATAACAATACACAATAATTTTTATACAGAGTATGATTTTACTTTTGCTTTTCTCATTTGTTTAGATAGTAAGTATCTTCTCTTCCTCTCTTCTATCTGTATTTTTAAGGCATCCTGTTCTCAGAGTGCTCAGAGATCAACCGTGCTGACCCCACAGTCTGAAAGTATACTTGGGGCCACCACACCGATGTCCTCCAAAACCCCTTCCTCTCTTAGCCTTCAGGGACCCAGCTGCCGGCCTCTACATGTTCCTGTCCCAGCCCCTCTAGAGGACCTGTCCCCAGACAGCATTGACGCACAAACATTTGACTTCGAGACCATTGGCCATCCGAACATGGATCCAGTCCTGCAGCAGGGCTCCCTTGACCTGGATTCTCTAGCAGAGAGCCCTGAGTCTGACTTCATGTCTGCTGTCAATGAGTTTGTGATTGAAGAGAACATGAACTCTCCGAACCCTATCAGTGACCCCACGAGCCCTGATATGATGGTGGAGTCTCTGTACTCTTCAGTGATCAACGCTATTGACAACAAGCGAATGCAGGATACCACAACACTAGAGAGAGAGAACTTAAGGATCACTGTCCTCAAACAAGTAATCGACAAGTACCAGTCTGCTGCAGAGGAGTCCCATTCCAACTTAAGAAGTGTGAAGGATGACCTCTATCACTTGCGAGGTCTAGTGTTAAAAGAACAACATGACTTTGGCTTTGTCCTGAGGAGTATGTGTACAGAGGTGCGCAACATTGTTGACAACTTCTCCCAGACCCACGAACTGGAGTTGAAGGAGCAGCATGAAAGCGAGCTTCTCTCTGTTCGGCAAGAGCTTGAGAAGCAGGTTCAGACACTAACGGAGGAAAATCAAGTGAACCAGAATATTGTCAGAGACGTCCAGCGCGCAATGCTGGAGCTGGAGGGTCTTATGGAGCGCAAAGAGAAAGAACTTACTCATCTTGAGAACGAGAGAGAGCGATGGGTTGAAACAGAGAGTAGCCAGACGGATAGGATCAAAAACCTGGAGCAGATGATGAGCGATCAAGCTGAAGAGATCAAGACACTCGCAGCTTCAAAAGACTCCCTGACCAGCCAGCTGGAGAATCTGCACTTTGAGATTGAACGTGGCCAGCAGAAGATTCGACAGGAGTTGGAAGTTGCTGAGCAATCTCACCTTAAGGAGCTGGAGGACAGACTGAAACAGGAACACAAGGCTGAACTGGAGAGCCTTACCAAGGATAACCAGGACGCTCTGGCAAATCTGGCTGCTGAAAATAGTGCAAAGTTAAGTGAGGCAGCTGATCACCATACCACCGCTCTTAGAGAGAAGGACAACCAAATCAAGGACTTGGCGGCTCGTATTACTGAGCTTGCAGAACTCCGCTGCAAAGTAGAGGTGGAGCTAGCCCTCAAAGAATCGGAGACAGAAGAGGTGAGGCTCCTATTTGAGGAGGCCAAGATTCAGCAGGCTGAGGCTGTGAAGTCTCAGGTAGAGGCTGAGACAAAGGTCCTTAGCGAAGAGCTGGCAGGTATCAAAAAACAGCTTCAGGTAAAAAATGAGGAGTATGAAGTGGACCTAGCTGAGCTCAGGACTCTCATGAGGATCGAGAAGGACCACTGCATCTCAGAGCTGGTGGACAGACATGAGGAGGAGACTATTTTGTTGCGCAGCGAGCTCTCATCCCTGCAGCAGCAAGCCCAGGATGATGAGAGGAACCATGCTGAGCAGCAGCAGAAACTTAAGCAGGAATTAGACCAGCAAGTGGAGCTAAGTGAAGAAAAAGAAAAGCAGTTGAGGAGCTTCCAAGAACTGGAGCAAGAGCTGAGGACAGTCATCAACAAATTGCAGGCAGAAAATGACCTGCTCTCTAAAAAACTAGAGCAGGACAGACAAGCAGTCGAGAAAGATTTAGAAAAAGAAGAGGCCACCAAGGTTGCATCACCAGATGCCTTTAAAGAGTTAGAGCAGGAGAAGGAAGACATGGAAAAGAGACTGTTAGAGAAAATTAAACAACTTGAGAATGAGCTTCATGAGAGACGATCCTTAAAAAGGTAAAAGTCTGATCACAAAAACAGACACACCACATACAGAAATTTAACTTTGTTTTTCATGTCATAAAACCTGACTAGTTTGTCTAAACTTAATCTGCTTACATTTAAAATGACACACCGAAAGAAAATCTGGGAGCAGCTATGTAAACAAGCTACTGTTCTGTTGATTAAGAGCGAACTGTTAACTATTCTTTGTCTTTGTGTTGTGTTTGCATGTCCACATTATGTAATTAACCTGTCAGAATGAAAGTTTACTGTGTGCCTTTCAGTGATGAGGGGTTGTCACTGCATGCCGAGGGGCGTGCAGATGCCGGAGCACCCCTGTCTCTGGACTCAGCACTACAAGAGCGGCTGCAGCAGGAGAGGGCCTCCCTGCAGTCCCAGATGGAGCTCCTGGAGAAGAAGAAGAATGAGGAGATGCAGAACCTCAAGACATCACTTATCGCAGAGCAGCAGGTTTGCATTTGGGCTATTAATAGGTCTGAAAAGTACTGTGTCTTGTTATGTTTAGTGGTAATTTATGAGATAGATCATCTATGATTGATGATGTACCATTTCTAATAATGGCAAACATGTAATATGTATGTTGGTCACTCTGAAATGCACTGAGATCCACTTAAAAAAAACAAAAACAAAAAAAAAGGATTACTAATATTGTGTACATCCAAATTATATGAATGAAGTTAGACTAAATATTTTAAACACCTTTAGTTATAATGCAATACAGTTCAGCAGTGCCACAAACTGTAGTCTCCAAAATGATAATCAAGTGTAATCACAACCTCTCTGTAATAGACTGCACTTGTTTTAGCTAGGTGTTCATAATAAACTGGCAACTGAATGTATGAAGTGTAGATTTAATGCTCTCGTAACAATGTTTATGGGCTGCTTTGTCAACTTTACACTGACTGGCCATTTACATACTAATACACTTTAATACAGCCATTAGTACTTACTTTCTGAAACCTTTAATTTTGAATAGTTATTGGCACTGTCAGTCTCAGCAGGCTGCACTTAATTTCAAGTTAAGCCTCGCACATATTGACGTCAAGCTTTTATTCATTCGTCCAGCAAATCCACTTTTACTTTGCTGGCGCTTATCTTGAGCTGTCCGGTTGCTTGACATCAAAGGGGCAGCAGAAAGATGTTTTTACTCTTGAACTTTTTTTATTTTTTTATTTAAATATATTTTTTAGCCTACTGGTTACAAAAATATATGGCAACCCTGTTATAGAGATATCAGACCCCTCTATGTTTCATCCCACTCCATACTTCAAGCTGATAGGACTTTTGTCTTGCACAAAATATTAAGTAAGTCACCCATTGTTACCAAGTATTTAAAAAAAACAGTTGAGCTTGCATCATTCCATTTTGTTTTTCACCGGGTATAATAAATGGAGAAAAGATCAGATTTGGAACAATACAGAAATTCAAACAGATTAGTAAAAATCAACAAAACAACTGTAACTCCCATGGCTGCAAGCTGAGCTGAATCCTTAAAATTTTGCAATTAAAAGGCATCGTTTGAAATCATTTGTGCTTTGATATGAATTCTCCCTTGTGACCAAAATAGCTGTTAAGCTTGTTTAAACTCTAAATGATTTTTTTTTTTTTTTCCTAGACTAATTTCAACACTGTTCTAACCCGAGAGAAGCTGAAGAAGGAGCAGATCATCAATGAGCTCACAGAGAAGTTGCGGAACGTTACCCAACAGCAGGAGAAGGACAAAGGTGAGTGCTGTGCTTCCTGAGTGCTTTGAGTGGAGGCTAATAAGTAATCATTTTTATTTGTCTAATAAAAAAACTCATTGGTGCAAATTGTGTCTTTAGACGTGCTGCTAACGTTTATAAAAGTTTTTCTTAATTAGAGGTTTTCATGGAACACAAGATGGGAATTTAATCTTGCTATTATTATACCTAATAAATAGTCACAAGCGTTTTCTCTTTTACTTACTCCCATATTCTAAGAATAGCCAGTCTTTGAAGTTTTAGGTTATACATTTGTGCCTTTTGTCAGTATTTTATTTATCTTCTCTTATTGCAGCTCTGATAGAGACGCTGTCTGAGGACCGGGCTAGTGTCATGCAGGAGAAGAAACACTTGGAAGAAGAGCTTAACCGCCTGCGCAGCACTGCACTAGTCTCCTCTGCCTTTTTCACTCCTAACCCGTCAGCTCAGGAGGTCACAGAGGCTGGAGCAGCAGCAGCAGCCAGAGCTCTGCCTGTGGCTGGGGCCTGCTCTTCTGAGTCCATGGCGGAATGTGACAGACTGGCCTCTGTGGCGGCCATTCGAGATGATGAACATGTGGATCCAGCAGTGGAAGCCAGCATGGTGACAGTCCAGTAAGCATCTTCTCTCCAATAAACATTGTGCTGTTGACGGTTAGAGATATATTGTAGTGATTGTTCATCTCACCTGGTAACTGGGAAGAAATCAGGTCAAGGCGACACATTCACATGCATTTTGTTAACCAGATTAAGGCCTGTGATGACATGCATTTGGCCAGTCAGTGCATCTCCCCCCTCCCTCCACACCTTATTTTTGAACCAAGATTGATGAATTACAAGTGTATTAAATGCTATATAAGAAACCTGTTTAGTACTATGTGATGCTGAAGCCAAAGGAGATTTTTTTTTTTTTTAGGTTGAAGTGTTTTTGACAGCTCACTGAAAGGACAATCTGTCTCGAGGGGAAGCACAATTTTACCTTGCTGTGTGTGTGTGTGTGTGTGTGTGTGTGTGTGTGTGCACGCGCTTGCCTGAATTTTACAAATAGCCTAGTATTCACTTCATCCCTCATCTCTTTCTATTTGTATGCGCTGCTGTTACTATAGTACTTTCCCAGTTCCTTGGTTGCCCTCTATGTGCACATCTCTTTAGAACTATATATATTATATTCAGTACATATACTATACAGCTATACATAGTCAGGATGTCAGGTGTCTTCTGTAGAAATATAGCACTAGGTTTTTCTTTTTCTCTGAGCCTGACAGAGGAAACCGTGCTCCTGGTTTACATGATCTACAAGAGATCAAGTTACTGCAGAAAGCTGATGTTTACCAGGTTACTGAAGTGTGTGCAAACCTAGTCTTGTGCAATCAAACATGAATGGCATTGAATCACAGTCAATCATTCAGTCTTTATCTTCAGTGAAGAGCAGTTTTCATATAATGGTAAGAGTGTCATTCCATTCTCTAACCTTTCATTTTAACCCATAAGATTTTATGAGTACAGGATATCTTCTGTTTTTTTTTCTTTTTTTTTTTTTTAAACGCTTTCTCAAGAGTGAGTGTATTTAGTAGTGAATATTGGACAGATATTTTTCATACAAATTTATGTGTTCCAGCTATTTTACTTTATTCCTATTTGTAACATAACATTAGTTAGTTTGCAGTACTTTTTATTTATATAGTACTTTATATATGCGTTTGTACTTTTTGTTGTACTAAGCTGCTCTTTGTTTTTTACCAAGGACATAATTTTGAAAAACCTCATTTCATCTAATGTTTTCTCAGCATGTTAGTCTTCTACAACATACCCATGGCAAAGTTACAGCAGACCTGAAGGAGGCTGCAATTACACAGAGTAGAGAGTCTTTTATGTTGTGATGATATGAAACTGATTGCTAGTCACAGACAGAAGCCTTTGCATTACTAAGGAATTTCAGAGGACCATGACATTGTGTACAATAGCCAAAAGTGGATGGACAGAGAGGACATTTGACAGTGGAAGGGAGGCAGGCTAGGATCAGACAGCGTAAGTGTTTTATTTGTCACTATAGAGATTGAGAACTATTTAGAAGTTTGAAAATTATCGATTTTTGTTCACACTTTAATCTCTTTACATTTCAACGTAAAATAGTTTTGTAGACATTTTTCACAGGATGATTGTCAATAATGATGTTTTCTTTTCGTAGTGATAATATCCTGATGTCAGAGGAGAAACAGCGGATACTTTTACTTGAGAGGGTAAGTAGACACCTTTATCTTTCACGTTGTATTTTAAGCGCAAGACGCTGTGTTTCTCGTTCACTCTATCTGTTTAATCAATATAATATATGTTGCAGACTTTACACATGAAGGAAGAAGAAAACAAGCGCCTCAGTCAAAGACTGGTCAGTTGATTATCATCACTATGGGCTATGTAACACCTGCTCCACTAGGTGGCAGTAGCATCAAAGCATAAAATCCTGACCTAGGAGGTTAAAGAGCTCAGTGAAGACAAATGAATTTTTAGGAAGAGTGTCATTAGACTGTGTACAAGGATGAATTGTATTTAAATTGCATGCTTGAAACACAAACATATTCTGTATACAAGTGTTAAAAATATACTTGTCTGGTTAGAAAAGTTTTTTTTAATCAGCCCTGACACTACCTGATTCAAAAGGACACAACTGAGATTAGTTTTTGTATAATTCTGTCAATGAGGTAAAAGTACAAATACTAATTGCTAAGCCTATTTCTTGCAAATCTCTAGTCACAGATGTTCCTCTTGGAAGTCATTTGCAGCCAATATTGTTAACACTTCTCTGTAACATGTGTAATGTCGCCCTAATCCTTTTCTTTGTAGATGTCTCAAAGCATGTCGTCTGTGTCGTCACGGCATTCAGACAAAATCGCCATCAGAGAGTAAGTGAATAGAACATAACACATGGCCTTAACATGTGCTTGCTGTTGTGATTTTTTTTAACTAAAACTCTGACCATCATTACGTGCAGTATAATTATACATATTATTATACAATTACCATTAATGTGTTGTGTTTTTGTTCGCAGTTTGCAGAACTGTGTGTGTCATCATCCTTTTGTCTCTTTGTCCATCTTTTTATGTTTCAGCTTCCAGGTAGGCGATTTGGTTCTAATCATCCTGGATGAAAGGCATGATAACTACGTGCTGTTCACAGTCGGTCCCACCCTCTACTTCCTCCACTCAGAGTCTCTCACTGCACTGGACCTCAAACCAGGTCAGCTTCGCCCAAACCTTTTGTGATTGTGATGAGAACTGTACAGTTGGAATTTATTTTGTGATTTACTAATACAATGAATATGTGTCAAATATGGATAGATATACAACAATGACTGCGTATACTTTATGTACATGGTGTTTGTTTAACGCGTTTGATTTGTTTTGTTGTTTAGCATCGGGGACCTCAAGACGGCCGTGGGTACTTGGAAAGGTGATGGAGAAGGAATATTGCCAGGCAAAAAAGGTATTGAATTTATCTCAAGATATGAAATGTTTTTAATGAATATTTAAGAAACAATATATTTGCATAGATGAAGTGTGGTCCTGGAAATCTTGTTTTATTTTTTAGTAACAGTTTTCACACTGGGTTTTTTTTTTTATGTGTTGATTTGATCCATGTCAGTAATGCTGTTATATTGATGTATACACAGTCTATACCTTCTCTCTTACAAAGCTCTTTTTCCCTGTCTCTATTCCTTCACCAGGCCCAGAACAGGTTCAAGGTTCCATTAGGAACCAAGTTCTACAGAGTGAAAGCTGTTCCATGGAACAGAAAAGTATAATAGCCAAGTAATGAGCTAAAATGTATATTTATATTGCTTAATTTTTGAACAGAAACTTCACATCATAATTCATAACTTGAAAATTGAAAGACCTTTAAAAATGGAGAGAATTAAGAGATCATCATCATACTATTTTGAGTTTCAGTTCAAAATCCCACCTGCTACCACATTTTTGTTTTCTTTTAAACCCAGATTTGTTATTGTGGACCAAATGCTATTAACCTTATTAGGGCATTGCCCTATACACTGTGGCATTATGCCATTTGACCTGTGTGTAAAATTGAACAAAATTTGGATGTTAAATATTAGTTTTCATTATCAGCATTTGTCCTTTTGTGGAAAATACTGTGTCATTATCAACATAATTAAATGAAAATATACATTTATTATAAATGTTTATGGAGGAATGTTCATGGCATGCATATTGATATGTTTTCTTTGATTTACTTATCCAGATAAATGTTGTAGTTGGAAATGTAGTTAATGCTGTTTGTTACTCACAAAGCAGTATGGCCCTCTGTCAATACTGAAATGTACATTACAGCTGACTGATGGAAACAGTCGGCTTTGCAATCCTTGAAATGCACTTTCAAAAACAATGCTTTTGTTGATTTGAAAAGGGAAGTAATTGAGCTGTCAGAACTAAGTAAATATATCAGCACAAACTTCTCACTATCATAGAATATTGATATGTAGAAAGGAATACTTTGTGACTGTGTTTCATTATCGGGAGACATTGTACATTACCCATCAAATCACACATGTAACAATAAATGACTGTATTGTAAAAGATAGAGTTTTGAAACAATAAAGGATTGATCCCAAACATAATCTGCTTTTTCATGATGGCCAATTCTTCTCCATATTTGGCGATTATATTTATTTATATTATAATTGATGCTAAGAAATGTAAATGAGTCTATTTGAGTCACCGTTATAATGTCCATTAGGGAGTGAAAAGTTTTCTCAGTTCATGGACAATACTAATTTACACTAGTTACACCAGTAGACAATTGTTCATTTTTGGAAAGAATTGCTTACCTGCTGGAAATTAAGATTCCTCACTTAACTAATGAAAAACCATTTTTATTATACCTCGTTAAAACAAAATACACATAGTGTAAATAGTAAATATCTTTTTAATGATGCCTTTAAAATTTTCTGGGGGATTCAGGAGTCAATGTGGAATAGCACAGTATAGTGTATTCATTTGATTTATCATTTTTGCTTTTGTGGAAACATTAATGTTGGCACACTGCTGCAGGAAACAGACTTCAAAAAGGCTTCAAATCGGGGCCCAAGAACGATGCGGCCCTCATGGAGAAGGAAGCCCACCAACATCACTTTCCCAGTTCACAGCGGGGAGCATAGCAGCTCTCCGCCGAGCACTCTCTACCATGTGGGTCTAGGGGTGTTTTAACAATGTTTAGCTCTATTTTCTCCATTTAGCATAAGCCTGTTGTCACATTTGGATGGCTCCTTCATAAATTGATGGTGTGATTCCTACAATTTCGGGACAGGCCTGAATGACAAAATATGCAACACAACATTCGATACCGAGGTGGCTGGCAAGCACCAACCATGTGCACTGGACAGGCTCTTAGTGTAAATGTTTACAACCCCCCACTGAGCTCAGTGCTGCTGGGAGTCACTCTCATCAGGCTGAATGGGATTTAACATTGCCATGTGCAGTCTCTTGCTAGTTCCATCATTAAAACTGCCTTTGACTTGCTGTCAAACTTATTTCTATAACACATGACTACTTATCTTCAGTACTATGGCTTAAAATTTGCTGTTGTTAAGCAGTAAGCATAGCAACTTTCAATGTGGTCTGCATTTTTGTTTTTGATTTGAAATATTTATTTCAACTGAAATTTATTTAATTCAACAGGAAAAGTAACCTAACAACACTGTTTTAGAGTAAATAAAGTTTTTTCATATAACACTTCAAATCCAAAGATTACAAATTGCGTCACAATGAAATACAAAAAATAGTAAGCCAAAAAAAATTGAGATCAGGTCATATATCCAAACATATATGTTACATACAGTATGTATTACATACATATGCACACACTTGGAAACATATTATCAAAATTTAAATTTCCAGAAAAAATTGTTTAGTTAAAAATTAGTTTTTAAAGGCGATATAAAAGAGGAAACTCATTTCGCAAGAGTTGAGCTGACGTGCACTAACAATACAGTATTACCATGAAAACCTTCCCTCATAGACAACACAACAACAAATTATACAGAAAAACTAAAATCATCTTTTAATATATAGAGTCGATAATGCAGAGGGTTGTAAGACTTGATGTTTATTTTGGACAAATGTTTATTACTTAATAATGAAGTGCTGTTACTATCCGTTGAACCCTTGGAATAAACAGTTTCATGAGGAAAAGACCTTCTTAAAATTTAACACATCATACTGACTTCATTAACAATATATCATCATGCACACGCTGATTGAAATTCAAATCTTTTATTTCTATTAGTTTAAAAACTAACTTGAACTTTTTTATGTACAAAAGCATAAATTCATCACAAATATACTCCAGTAATTGTATAAGGACAGGTACATTAATGCAGCTTTCAAATGCCATCAGCTGAAATTCAAAGACACAATATAATAGCTTTTCTTTGCATGTCAACATATGCTGGAGGCACTAAATTAAGGTTTAGATGAGTAAATGTGAAATATCAAAATGATGTCAGAAAAAGACTCACAAACATGTCATACAGTCTCAGATCTTGCCCTTTGTTACTGATATCTCCTGCATTTGAAGATAATACACAAGTTGTATTTGATTTTCCAATATCTCTGACACTATACCAGATAGATGGAGCTGCAAATAAACAAGCATTATTTGTAGAGGAAATATATGCATGAACTTCAAATGATGGATAAATGAAAATAAATAGGAAAGCCTTAACATAACATTTATATTTTCAAAATCTAAATGGGACGAGTGTGTTGAAGAAGAGCCAAGAGGCATTAAGGCTGAAACTGCAAACCAAGGAGTAAATCGACTTAATGCCATCACATTTCCACCCTATTCATGCCTAAGAAAAGGGTTAGGGAAAGAGATTAGGTTATATATCTGCTGTCAGGGACTGAAGAGACCAAGTGGAGAACTTCACCTAAACAGAATGATGATCAAACAGACATGCTTTAACAGACATGCTTCATAATCTCATCCGTTATTGTCCTCTCTCTGCCTTGACTACAGGTTCAGTAGAAAATCTTAGACAGGGGCAGATTAAATGTGTGATGAAATGTCTGAGAAATATGTGAGAATGCGCAATATAAGGATGGTTGATTTTCTACCCACATGACGAACATAATCACTATTAGTAACACATATCCACATAAATATGATAATTCAAAATTTAAACACATTTATTGGGTTCATATTGGAAATCATCAACATCTGATGGCATAGTTTTATGGATAATTACCGCCATAGAGATAATGCAGCATATGAAAGGAAAGCTTTGAGGCTTCTCCACTCACTGGGAGGAGAGTGCGTAGGTTTAGTTGTGCATCTGAGCTGTGCCCAAAAGGCAAATATGTGGAAAGTTTGGTGACAAGCATCCAGGCGTGTGGTTAACAAGATTGCATCTGGTGAGCAGAAAGTGTAGGATATAGCTTAACTACGTATTTAAAGGGCAAATTATTTTCACATTAAGTTCAATGCCATCAGTAATCCTTCCAAATATAGATAGAAGTATTTCATTTTCAGTAGAAAATAATTATTCAAATACCCTATAGTGCAAATCCCATTAATTTAGTGCATGACACAGTTTTTGATTTTCTACCACAAAACAAAACGGAAAAGAATCCAGTAAACATTAAAATCTGTTGTCTTATTTTGGTAATCTGGCTGCTTACTGACAAGTAAATAATCAATACAAATAGTTCTGAAGTGTCTGAAAATAGACAGGCGATTTAAACTGTAACTAACAGCCATGCATTTTCCAGCTGCAGTGCAGTGTTGAGGAAATGACACCAGCTTTGATGGGTTGTATAGCTTTTGAGATGAGCCTCTTTATGCCGCTTGCAGTTCCATTATGGCTTTGTTCGAAAGCTTGTTTACCTGCTGATAACATACACTGGTGGATTCAGGAGCACCGATCCAAAATCTGCTGCCAAAGTCACTCAAGTCTCATTGTACTGCAGGAGGGGAAGAATGAAATGTTTATGCGGAGGGGAATGCAAATGCTAAATGTGAAATCAAACTATGGGACCAATAAGGGATCAGAATAACTTTGCCAGGTTTTATTTTTAGCCCAGTTGCAATGCTAGCTTTGTGGAACACTCCTCAGTTTAGCCTCTGTGCATCTGTGTGCTTAGGTTTTACTCAGTGGAGAAATGCTGTTCCAATTTAACAAAAATGTTAAAGCTGTAGATGACTATTTTTTCAGATGAAGAGAAGAGAATATGATCAGATTCAATCATGCTACATATCACTTTAATTAAGCTGAAAATGACCTACCTGGTTGAAGAAAATACCTGAATATGGTACTGTCTGTCTGTCATAATATTCAGTATCAAATAACCAGGAGATCAAAAACTGTTAATCAGATCTCATCGTTGTACATCACTTGAATATTTTTGGATTTCACTGTTAGAAAAGCTATGGTCTCGGGTCAAAGGAATAGCCCCTTGGTTTGCATATTAAAGAGGCTTTGCTAGACCTCTGTTAGCCATGCATCCCCATGCAGGCAGGTCTCCAGGGGGCCAGCAGGGCCCCACAGACGGGCAACTAGGGGGCCAGGTGACCCTGTCTCTGAGGTTAGCAGGAAACACTAAAGAGGGATGGGCAGGGAGCTGAGGAGCCACTGAGTGCGAGTGTGCAAGGCTGGTGATGGCAGCTGTCAATGGTTTGGAAGGAGAAGCAGACAGATTGTGCGTTCTGTTGGTGCAGCCAGTTCGCCACCTGGCAGGCTTTTCCTTGTTAGAACTTCTTGCTGTTTCTGTTCTCATCAGAGAAATGTTTTTCCTCTTATCCTCTGTGTTCAGAGGAAGTTAAATTTGTCAAAATGTTTAAAGATGTTTAGTGAAATGCAATTGTTTAAAGAATGCTGTGTGCATTCTACAGAATTGCTGCCCGTCTTGTTTGTGATGAAATTCAGTAGAAAAGCTATTTATGAATGCAAACCTTCCTCTGGATGATGAACTACTAATTGAATTATATTTACTACATACAATATTAGAGAATGAAGAGGTATGCCTTCTGAGTGTTGACCTTGTGCTACATTATTTAGCTGTGTTCTTTGAGAAAGGGGGTATGTTTTAAGAGGTAGGATTTGCTTATAAAAAATAATCTGTAACTTTCAAATCCCATCATAGCCGTAAACACTGCTCCGTGTTGTTCAGTTGTTAAGAAAAAATGCAAACGTAAACCATGAACAGCTTAAAAGTACATTTAAAAATCAAATTTGGCAGTCAGTCCTTGTTCCAACAGGATTAAAAAAAAGTCTTTCATTTGATATAAATATATGCAAAGAGAGTGGTGTGGTGATCTGGGTGCCAGAGGTGGCGCTTTACTCTGGATATTCTGGCTTGGGCCTGTAAGGGACATAAATTAACATGAATTAACACATGCATGCAATAAGAAAATAATTAATTCAAGTTATCAGTCACCTCTTCCATTCCAGGAATCTGATTGACAAGATAAAGTAATGTGCAAACTGCTTTTCAAAGCTAACAGCCTGGAGCACCCCTCCTATTAGTTAGTCATTCCCTCAGTATCACACCCGGAATCTGTCATTTCACAATTTTCTCCTATAATGCATATGTGCCGCTCTCACCACTCCACTACAGCAACTGCCATCTAACAAGTTGACACAGAGAATGATACAATTCACGTCCAGTATTCAGTTCCATATACAGCAAGCATCTGAGGCAGACGGGTCAAGAATATGGTACATTCTGTTCTCTCTCAAAATTGCTTTTCCAGGACTAAGCTAGATAAAGCTCCCATATCATTCAAACACCTAGGATGAGGTTTTAGGATTAAAACTCACACTCACATGTAAAAATTGTTTGTATTAGTGAAATGATGCAACATCTCCTTCCTTAAGATTCATACCTGTCTACTCCCCATGAATGTTAGTCTCTTAAGATGCATTATCTCTTATACAAGAAAGATGTGGTCAAATCAGCAGTGTAAAGTAGCATATAATGACATAAAGTAAAAAACACAAATAGTTCATAAACAGATAGGACCTGAGAGGCATGAATGAGAAAGCTTGACTGTGACTGCCTTCAGGAAACATGTTTTGAATGTGCAGTTTGAATGCAATAATGTAATGTCGGTCTGTCCAAATGAAGTTTATCTCATAAATTATTCCAAAGATTTACCAAATTTAGTTTTTTAGTTTGCAACATCCGATCAAGTAAAAAGATTTTTTTTTATTTTTTTGAATAGACAACAAATTCTTCAAATTATATGAACTACAATTAGCCTACCGACTCCACCCCCCCAGTGGTACCCTCCAACACTCAGACTAGTTATCCAGAATCACATAAAATATTAACCATTCCTGTGAAATTTTGTCATAATTTCTGTATGAAGTCTTGAGTTATGGCTAAAAAATGTTTTGTTAGGTCACCGTGACCTTGACCTTTGACCACCAAAAAATAATCAGTTCATCACTCCCTATATAGTCCACTACATAGTGAGTGTGCCAGTGCTGTCCAAATGTATAGTGAGAATTATTATACCCTATATAGTGGACTCATAGTATCCCACAATGTATCCTGAAAAGTAGCGGACAACCCATGGTCACTAACCAAACAATATAAACCATCATGCATTGCGCTCGCGCTGAAAGACAGAAAAACGACAGGTGAAAATGACCCGAGTCGTGACCGGAAGTGTTTTTCATTTTAGGATGAGCTCAGTATATAGTTCTCTACATTAAACTCCATGGATAGTGAGCAGGCAGTAGTGAATGACTGAGTGATTTCGGACACAACCCAAGTGAATGTTTGTGCCAAATTTGACGAAGTTCCCTCAAGGCGTAACTGAGATATTGCGTTCACAAGAATGGGACGGATGGAGGGACGCACAGATGGACTAAGGGACAGACATCCTAAAGTCTCAAAGCTTCTGCCCTGACGGCGGGGAAGCATGAAAACATTTGTAATTTTAACAGCAATGGCCATATGAAGATAAGTCTGTACCTGAGCAACTTTTGATAAGTAAGTGAGTTTAGCATCTCCACGTTTTAACTTGTCTGCTGTGTTAGCTAGCTTAGCCTGTTCACAGTGCCATTGCAATGAACGGAAACCGGAAATTACTGCAATGTTGTAATTTGAACATGAAGTTCAGTCTGTTCTCAAACATTTTTTAATAAATAGGCCAGTTAAAGCATCTCAATCTTTTAACATATTGTCTGCTACATAAGCTAGTTTAGCTGGTGCTTAGGTGTACAGTAGCCTATCCCATCCTGTTCCTGACTGTTAGGCTTTATTTAAGAAATCTGATATGGTTTGGCTACAGCAACTCTTTAGTTAAGTGTAGTTCAAGTTAAGGTAAGATAGTTTGCAAGGCAGTGTGTTATCAAAGCTAGGTAGATAATTGGTTACTTAGTAAACCTGCTGGTTAGCATCAACATTTCTGTAAGTGAGGATAAGATTTAATTCTAATAAACTTTCTTGGCATGATAAATTATTGCCAAAGCTATATTTGTATTTATAATAGTTACTGATATTTCATATCTGTGTCTTTATTTGGAATAACAAGGTGAATGTTTTGTTTCAAAAGGTTTTGTGTGGTTTGAGAACATAAGTTACTCATTGTTGGATTGTTTCATGTTTTATCATGATGATGTGATGCTACTGCCCAAAGGAGAATACATTACTATTAATTTAGTTTGCTGAAAGTATTAGCATGACAAATTTGCTGACATGTTTTTGAAGTATGACCAAAGGGGCTGAAGGAAAGCAAGCTTTAAATCAAAAAGCACACTTAACCAAATTTGGGTAGAAAGAAAAAAAAAAAGCTCCAGAGGAGGATAGTGCACACAAAAGTTGTTCTGTTGCCTGTGAGTGTGGTGACAGCCGGTCCCAGTCCCTGCAGCCCTCACCGTGCACTGTGCAAGCCTGACGGGAAACTGACTGCAGCTCAGGACATGGCCTTGTTTGTTCACAGTCCCCCCTCTCTGAAAAGAGTTATGCTGTCTGTTTTGAATGGACAGCGTTTTTCTTTGTGTGCTCGATCAAAACAGAGGGCAAAGTTAGTCAGCAAGTTGCATAGCTTCTGCATTCTGATTCTTCAAGCCTCTTTTGTATGAAGTTTAGCACAATGTTTTACACTGTGTTTGACCTGCATGGCGTGCTGGAGGTAGGAACATTTTTACAAACTACAAAATAGAAAGGGGTAGAATGTAATTTTGCTGTCAGATATTACTCAGTCATGTTTCTATGATAGAACTAAACAAGTAAAATGGTCATATGGGGTTAAAAACTGAGCTATAATACACAAAATGACAGAGTGCAGTGTTGCTGAAATATTTATATGCTTTTATCTGATCTATTTCCTAACCACAAGGTATTTGCCTGCGAATCCCTGGCACTTTTGATATTACCTGAAGGCAAATGGTATATAGATTTATACAAGTTATTTACAACAACAGCCAAGCCATTCCTCTGGAAACTAGGCTGCAGATCAAAGGATTGTTTTGATCTCTACTTAGCATATTTGTTTAACCTAGCCAGTGATTCTGAAAAGTGCACAAGCTTTTCGGTGATATGCAGAGCACCCTTTATCCGTCTTTTTCTTCTGTTAGCTCTGGATTTAAGTACTTTCTGTATTTAGGAGACAACTGGATTTGCCAGCTTTTGAAATTTAGTTGCCCACTGCTAGCAGTCTTGGCACTCAGAAATAGATAACTAGGTATGTTCCACTGCTAATCCTGATCGGCCTTGTAATAGTATTTGCGGACTGTACAGCACTCAATTAGGGCATAATATGCTATTTTTATTTCCTTTAAGTTGGATTAAATGTGAAAACATGTTTGTTTTTTTTTCAGTTTCCATCTACTGTTTACTGTGTGGGTACTTTGCAAAGTATTGTTTTATACTGTTTCAATCAGTACCACTCTCTCCACACAGGACTGCAAAATGTCAGGAGAAAAACAATGTCCAAGCGCTCTCTAAAAAAGATGCCAGGGCAATCAGGAAATTTTCTGGAATGCTTAAGAGAATGCATATGCACACAATGCCCTAATTCTCTCTTACTTTGGGTTTGGGAAAGATGAGCACAGGTTTATTGAGAGCCAAAAAAGGGGGCAGATGGCTCACAAGAGGGATAAACCTGGGAAGTCATGCTGTAAATGTGTTTTACAGAAAACAATGAAAGGAGCGGACAAAGCGATTGTGGCAAAGTCCTTTGGAAAATGGAAAAGCAGCTCTCTAAGGTCCAGGACCATGGAGAAGCCGGATGAGCCGTCCGAGGAGAGTAAGGAGGAGAGCCTATCCAACTGCACCTGTGAAGCCCCCCAACTCGGCAAGAAACCAGTTGGTAAAAGTACCTTATTTTCTTATTTCAAGTCCGTTCATACTGCTGTGTCTCCCAGCTTATTTTTCTTGTGGCAATTTTAATTATTACTGTGGTGACTTGTTTTTTTTTTCCATTTGACTCTCTGGCCTGCCATATCCGGTGAACAAACAAACCACATTGTTGGGCAGGAGAATTCCTTTTGAGGGAAAGTGTGTCTCCGATGATACAGTGTTGCCAGAAAAAGACAAAGCAAAAAATAGCAAACACAAAAACAGTCACAGGTGCATGGGAAAAAGAGAGAACCGAGTGAATGGTCACTGCGGTCCCCAGGAGGTCTTTCAGTGTTAGCCAGTGCGGTGGGTGGACTTCTGACAAGGACGTTGGTTAGCAGCCAGGTGGAGTGTGTAACTGAGAATGCTCCTGTTTATTCTTTTCACATGCTAATGTGGCTCCTATGTGACTTTAATGCGGCAAAACTTTTTCTTAGAGTTAACATTTTTGTTGTTTCAATACCTGCTCTTGTAACACAGTAGTGGGCTGATTCAAAGGCTCCACATTCTTTTATATATGTCTGGGAACGTGCCAGGGATAGAGATATATGCTAACCATGCTGTACATAAAGACAGACTGGTGGAATATTTTCTGTGCAAACAGGTACAGACATATGGTTTTTAAATTCATGAACCAGACAGAGAAAATGAACAGATCATATTGTGTGTTAAAAGTATGATTATGAAACATGTTTTTTTTTGTTTTTTTTTTTACAATGAGCGTATATGAATAACCGTCACTGTAAATACCAAGAGATGCCAGTTTTTGTGGTTCAGTGTTGAAGTGGCAATCGGTATGTAACATAACAACCATACTCTTTAGGATAATTTTATCTCATGTAGCATTTGGCTCCTATCTTTTTTTTCAGCCTATTATGTTCCATGTTGTGTAAAATGTCGAGTACAGTACAATATCTTACAGTAGAGAATTTTTACCTTTCCAAAAAGCGTAAATTAGGCTTCTGACACTCTGCAATGAAAGACTACATGACTACTACTCTAAGCAAATGCACCCCTATGTGGACAAAGTAAGAATAGTGGGGTATTTGGATGAAACGCACAGGCCATGCAGTTCTCATCGGGCCATTGTCTCTATTTCCAATATGCTATGTAACCTGTTAGTATAATGGGCTATCGGTACTGTAGTAAATATACTCTAAAATATATCTTAGTTTTCATTAGTGGTTCATGAGCCAGCTTAATGTCTAATTCAGCTGCACAAAAGAGCAATATGGCCTCACACTATGGGTCTTTCCATACCTTGTAATGTACAATCTGTAAATAGCTTCAAAGGCATTGCATCTGCCATCTGCACTTCTAGGAACTCTTCTGCATAACCATTAAAACAAGCTGTCTCAGAGGACATCATTCGTATTTCAGCCTCAACCCTGAATTACTGTGTGTTCATTATAATTATAAGGGAGGAGTGTTGCCAGGCTAGCCTGCAGAATGCCAGGTGCACACTTCCATAATCTACCATTTTAAACAACTCAGAGCATTAACAACAGTATCTATGTGCTATTCAGCCATTAGTTCACTTTGGCTTTCATGCTCAAACTCACATCAGTCATCTGAACATTTTGTGCCACAACAGACATACAGGAAGAAAGTGCTATACTTTGTAGTGTTCCATTTTCCTAAGCCTGCTTAGGTTATGTGACTGAGCCATGCCGCTGTGTGAAATTTTATCCCGATACTGGCACTGTATCCTTGTGAGGGAGTCTTGTAAAATAGGTTTACTTAGCGCCTTTGCTGGCATTTTCCGAAGATAGCAAATGCACAAACACTGTCCATGATCGGATTAACCGTTCTACAAAATGATGTAACTCTTTGTCTTTTTTGTGTGGCATAGGTTTCTCTGCTTAAGTTTAGTGGTCATCCACAAGAGAATAGAAACATTTGAAATCCAGTCACATCCTCATAATCCATATATTACAAATAAAATAGATGACAGCCTTGGTTAATCACAGCCTTTGTCACACAAATGTGACATATAACTGCCCAGAGTGAATCACTCAACCACAAATTCACCAGAATTTTGCAGATACTGCCTCGAACTGCGCAACAACAATCCTTAATTAATACAAGTCCTAATTTGAAAGGCATTTAATTTTGAACTTTGCCTGATGTTCCTCTCTGGTGTTGAGGCACAGGATTTAAATTCCATGTGATAAGTGTGAAAGATTTTTTAAGCATCCATATACAGTATAAAGTACGCTATGCCAAGTACACAGAGAACATGAATTTGCACCTGAGGACATATAGCTATACATCCAGAGTCACAAGGTGTGTCAAGACAAAATGTTAATTACACAATTTATGACAGAAATCAGTTGAAATATCTCCACGGATCTCGCTTATTTACATTTTAATTACTACTATTACTTATTCTTATTTTTTGGATGTGACCATAGCAAGCCCAATTCCTCCCCTACACTAGAAAGGAGCAAAATGACTGTTTTCCACTGGAGGTTTAGATGCTTGTTTATCACTTTTAAATACCATCATCTTTGCTGAAATCCCCTCTCAAAAGAACCTTTCACTTGCTGGAATAAATTCAAATTAAAATTTAAATCCCTCTTTGCATTTCTTCAGCCTTTTTTAAAATAGCTGCCTCCTTTTAGAAAGCTGTTTATGTAGTGATCTGTTCATAATCCAGTTTGTTTCTCAACAGCGAAAAACACAGAAATCGTATTATCACTATCTTGGAGAGATGATGCGAGAAATCAGGAAGTATAAATGTCTGGATCTGTAGAAGTTTTCAAAGTTGTAAAGCTGAAGAATATGGCAAAAGCCTTTCAATAAAGTAGTCGGTAAAACTGTGATTTGACTTGCAAATATACAGAAATATAAAGTACATTGTGTTGTGATAACTCAAAAACATTTCACCTACCTTTGGCAAAGCTAATGTAACAACAGACAATATGTGCTCATTCAACAAATACACAACATTTTGGCATGTTTCACAGAACATGTAGACAGTATTTGTCATATACTGTAGATAGATGGCTCATCAGAAATGTTGATGTGTGTGACATACAGCTATTGAAGTAAGATTTGGAAGATTAACCCTTGGCATTGTAGCTGACAAGTCATGCAGATCTCTGTAAACAGCTCTTTCTAATCTTAGGAGGTGCTCACCTTCCATTATACTGAGAAAAACAATATCTAATCAGAAATGTAACAAATATAAACAGAAACAGCAGACATTTACATGCAATGCCTTTTGATAACAACCCATTTCAGAGGTAAAATGACGCAGAAGAGGCCATAGGGAAATTTAATTTGCTCAAGCTAGATTGGATTTATTGTTTGGAAACAAATTATAATTGTGTCTCCAGAAAGTTAACCAAGATCTAAACAAAAGGAAATCAATGACCCACCCCCATTAATCACTCAAAACCAGCTACTTGTGCTGAAGAAACTTACTTCATAATCAATTTCTTTGTTTTGCTCAAAGGGCATTTGCATTTTAGTTCATGTCAGCAAGCTTCCTGTATCTAGCGCAATCAAAAATTGCAAGCCATCCACATTAATGGAGTTTTTTTCTATTTATTCAAGTGCATATCTCTGAATACTTAAGATGATTTTAGCTTATTATGCAAACTGCCCTACAAATATAAAGACAGAAAAAAACTACTGTTGAGTGGCAGACTTAACTTTTCTGGGGCTTCTCATTGTAGTGTCATAGTAAATCGAATACATCATCAAAGACAGTTCTCTTTTAGTTTTAACGGGTAAGAACTAACCAATATCTGCCCCTTAGAATCTTGCAATTGAGCACCCACGGGACTTCTGAGACCAGACAGCAATGCCTCGTGTTAGTTTTGTCTAGACATACTATTACAGCCACCAAGGTCATTATCAAAGCATGCATTATACACACCTGTTACCATTGTTTAGATGCTCGTTTTGGCTGAACATCCAAGCTCCTATCTTGCCATTTATAGGCGTGTCTGCTTCATTGTCTGCCCGCCTGAGTAGAAAAGATGGGCAGGGACCCCCAGAGACGCCCAGATCTGGACCTAACCTCTCAATGACACAACACAATGACTCCTCGGCCCATGAACTACAAAAGGCAGACATTGACTGACCAGTCAAGCGTTGATTTCTTAGATATAAGCAATCAGAAGCTCTAATTTGAGGGCTGTGTATGTAGAGAACAAGCAGTGACCACTAATAATGCTTTTCATTTTTACTGATATAGTGGATAATTTAGACCTGCAGAGCGATGCTTTTCTTTGGTACCAAAAAGACATTGAGTGACCAGTCGAGCACTGATTTCTCAGATTTAACAAATTTTGTAAATGTAAGGAACCAATTAGTGACCAGTAATGAATGATGCGTTTCATCATTACTGATAAAGTTTATCATTTAGACCTGTGATTGTAATTCTAAAAATCAACATTATTAATGGATCCAGGTGGTTTTAAGGATTACCAGTGAACTTTTGCTTCCATGCACATCCTCAAGTGTGATTTTTACATCACAGAACACCATGTTTAGTCACCTGTCACATCAGGTTAACCTGTACACTTGGCCATGGAGTCATTTTATTAGTTTGAGGACTACCTGAATGTGTTATATTGTTAGTTTTGGACAACAAAGTCAAATATAAGCACAGTCTTAGTTCCAAAGGTATCAGTTGAAGGCAGAGACAGAAAACATTCTATATTTGTCCATAAAACATTTCAAATGTTATTGAGGTATCTTCAAAGGACACTGAATAAACATATTATAAGGTTGCCCACTGTCACACAGAAATCACCCCAAAGGGAATTGCAGGGAAGTAATCTAATCATTTCTTTTAACTGAGACACTGTGACATGCAGTGTAGATAATGATCCCCATGAAAAATGTACTATATTTTCAAAAGAATATTCCCTGTCTTCTAACATTAACATAAAGATAGTTCTACATCCTGGAGCCATATCAACAACATGTACTTATGTTTGGTTCATCGTATTTGCATATGCAAATAATTTTTTTAAAATTTAATTCAGTCCTTTTATGTGACTTTCTGTGATGAACAAGCGGCATCAAGTGGTTGCACAATGAGGGTTCAGTACCACCAAGAAGAAGCATTTGTGCCATTTTAGACCGAGCTTAAAGCATTATAGCTGAAATTAACCACAGTTTAATATAGATTTTTTCACGTCTATCATATTCAATGGCACAGTGTGAATATGCATTGTTGTTTTGGTGTACGGCCTGCCATGCGAAATTAGTCGCGTTGCTTTGTTGAAATCATGGGGCGGGGTGTAGAGTGAGGGGGTTTGTTGAAGTTATACTGCTGACATTTTGATCCTGCAGTGCATTAGAAGAATTCAGTTAAACATATTTGTGTAGGTTTCACGGGAGGAAGGTATAGTGCTCAAAACAACAGGGTGCTGTGACACTTCACTTTGCTTACATAATTTGCAGCAGAATGCAAAAAGCTTTTAGACACAGATGTGACCCATTGTAATACCTTTCTAAATGCAATCAAACACTTTCTACAAATATGAGCAGGACTTTTTAAATGTGAACCCTTGTTTGACATGTAATTTTGTCCAACCCACTCCTCTTTCATTTCTCCATCAGCTCTCTCCAGTTATGCCCACATTTTCAGTTGATGAAATAGCTTGACAAAACACTAGTTTATGTTCTATGCCGACTCTGAATGAGGTCTCTCTTTTTTTTTTTTGGAGATTTGAACAGATGTTAGAGCTAAAAAAATTTTTTACATTTTGTAACGTTGGCGTAGTGTTGTCTTCAATATGATGCTTTCTCACAATTTGTCGAGATTTCGTTACATGAGTCCATTTGTTTTTTTCCCTCAGCAATACTGATGTCTAGTTAAGGACATGAAATAATCATCCCTAGAACAAGCTTGTAGTGTCCTCACAGCGAGATTGTCTGCATCAGAAAAAACAAAGAACATGTTACTTGATAAGATGCTTAGACAGATGATTCTTTACTTGCATGTGTTTGTATCATTATATTTATATTATTATCAGGCAGAAATACTGAAAAGAGGGGGAAACGTAGCAGGTCTGCTCTCTTTGTATGTCTCTTTCACTGTGTACCATGAATTGGCTCTTGAAGACAGTTGAAATTAGACTTTCAAATGAGGCATTAAACAAGGTGATGGTCAACTGCCAAACCTTAAGTAATGATATTCTCCATCCTCAAGTCCCCAGCCTTGCATAACCAGATGCACAAATCACAGAAAAAAGAACTGAAAATACATTATTATTACATATTGTGTTCACACGTCAGTCTCCAGGGACCTGGGGGGACATCACCGAGAGATAAGCGTGTTTGGGTGGCCCCTACCATCAGCTGGGGAAGGGCTGCGCTTGGATCTTGAGGGGGGGCCCCTCATGGGTATCACTTATTTTAAATCCTGAGCCACACCATCCCACCCCCCTCTTTTGCCCCCCTCGCCCCAGGCTCCACCCAGAAGTGTGGTTGCCTTTGTCATTGTAATCTGGCCCTGTTTGCTAAACGCTTCCACTGTTTACTCTCTGCTATGGGGGCTTGTATGAACAGGAGTCAGCAGGACGCAGGGTGACATCACTTTGGCTGGGGGGGTGTTTGAAAAGCTGCATTTGTGATTTCTCGGGGCCCCTTGCTTCTTTTATTCTTCCTTGTCTCTATCCAGGCCTGTCGAACGCATGAGCTAACCCAGGAGGCTAACATGGCCTACAGGGAGGAATTACACCTAATTACTTGAATAACTGCTAGGCAGCAGCCTTCCGTAGTCACCAAAAATCATTTCCAGGTCTCTGCCTTTTACTGATAGCCAGACTTCTTGTGACAGAAAACCCTGGACAAAGCGTTTACAATCAAATGGTCCAGGAGAAATGAAACAGACTGACAGGTACAAACATTAAAAAGGGGGGAAATCAAATTAACAGACAAGGATTTCATATCGTTTATTTTTGTTGTTGCCGTAGCGATAAAGTCGCAGACATTGAAACTGGTCTGTTGAGCCATTGTTATCATCCCTGGCCATCTGCTGCTGAGGAGTGACATTCCCTCTCATTTGCATGATGAGTGATGTATGAGGAGCTTGGGAGGGCATATGCCCTGGTCTTGTGACAAAGCAAGTGAAAGTTTTTTTTTTAAACACACGGAATAAGGATCGATACATGAATAAGGCTGGATGAAGGAGTTAAAAAAAGGACTAAATCACCTGTGAGTGTATATGTGTGTACATGTGCGTGTTTGCCTGCGTGTATGTTGCATCTTCACTGAGCGCACACAAATCTGTGGTGCATGTGTCTGTGCGAGTATACACGCGCGCATGAGTAGAGGCTAGTGCGCATCTGCCTTCTTGTGTGCCTGTTTGTGTGTTTTGCGGATGTGGGAGTAGAGCGAGGAGGGGGGTTGGTGGCTGTTGATGTGCAAATGTGCATCATGTTGAAGGGCTGTGAATGGGGAGGTGTGACGTAAAAAGGGACCCGAACGCAGGTGCTTATCTCGAGGCTGTCAAAGGCACAGTATGTCATATTCCTGGGGACTACCTTTCAAAGCCACAGCACCAGCTCAGCTATCAAGAAACTGGGAGAAAATCAAACTTTTTGGATCACAGCACTAGGTTGGTGTCAAAGTTCTTTTTATTTAATATACTGTCGGTTTGGTCAGCATTTATCATCACTGATACTCTGTATCGCATATGTGAACGACAAGCCTTTTAGCTCATGCTGTTAGATGCTGTCATATGGAATTCAAAACAGAAGCTGATATGTGCAAGTGTTAGAAACTTACTTAGATTTACACTTAGATTCTACTCAGCTGCTAAACTTGTGTTCTGTGGATTTTACATGATGAAATATGGGAAATAGATCTTTGCTGGCATTTGTTTTGAACCGTGTCAGGGGGTATTTAGAAAATTCTTCTCTTGTGATCAACGTTGTTTGCCTGACACAAATCAGTGTTCTTAAAATCTTTGCTGGAAAGTGAGCGTAGCTTCTGTCCAGGTTTCAGACAGACAGTTTGAGAGGAGATTAAATGGCTCAAACTGTTTTTTGAGATGCATGACCTATTTTTGATCATCCAGATAACATGAGATACTGTCTACCTAGATTAAATTCACAGCATTTGTGTGGAGTATAAGCTTGTCTTAGAAGAACACATGTTTGTATTGTGTGCAGAGACAAAGCATCGTCAGGTTGCCTGTGGCTTTGACAGTGACAGCTGTACATACAAGACCACTGAGCCTAATGCACTTAAACATTGACTCTGTGTTCCAGTAACATATTTGAACAGTCAGTGAAGTATTTTATTGCATCCTGTTTTGGCTTTCCGTAATTTCCATTGTAACTCCAGTAAAGTTCGAAAACTGCATGCTAATGTTGAACGTAGTGTGACACAAAAATAATTTACAAATCAGTTTATGTGTTATATTCAATGGTCAAGCCTTAGATTTGAACAAATTTAGTAGGGCCAAATCATCAAATTGTCTTATGAATTTCTGTAATTATTCGCACTGTAACTGTGGTAAAGTTGGAAGCTAGTTCAGCTAATGCTGAATGTGGTGTGACAGTAATACAGTCGACCATGAACTTTTGTGTTATATGGGGGTAAGTTTCAGCTTTGAACAAATGCTCCGGGACCAAAGCACTCGACAGTTTCCAGAGCAACTATTGATTTAGGAGGACGGATCCTGGTTAGAAAAGTTCATCATTTACTAGTAACTTGCGGCACACTAATGCCTTGAATCTGATCGTATGACCAAACTTTAAGTTGATCTATGTTAAACAAAAGTAGGATTTTTTTAAACAAGAGTTTAGGCCCAGGTTAGAGGATGAACCTATAGATATTATCACAACTTTAATATCATTTTAGATTTTGTTCTTTATTGCTTTGAACCACAGAAAATAACAATATAGCCAGGAGTCAAAAATATTTATGTAAACTAACAACATCTCTTGTATCTGCCTGTCATATCTATTCACATGCCTTTCAGAGACGTTACACTCTGTGATTGAGGTGTTAAATCATTTTTATGTTTGGAGAATTTCTGTGGAAAATGTGTACATTTTCAGGGGTAAAATAAATTGAAATGCCAGTTGTCATTCTGTCTGTTAGCCTCCATTTAATCATAACTCCATCAGCTTATTTCAGGCAGCTCGCCTCTCTTAATAAACATGAAAAGAGCAGCGAAAGACATTAGATAACACAGCATTGTGTAACTGTGTCACATGATGATAATCCTTTGAAAAGTTTGGAAGTCATTTAGAGATGGTAACTCATGTAGGCAGGAGACATTAGCGAGGTCACAAAGTTACTCTTCTCCGCTTTGTTTTAATTACAATAGCAGTGCAGGCTATGGCAGGGATGTGTGGTAAAGCAGTGATAAGTAAGAGGCATTATTCCTCTCTGCTCCACACCCTCCTCTTCAAAGGACAGGGATGTTAGTTGCTACACAACACATTAATGTTAACTTCTGATCGCCTCCAGGAACTGTCCATGGTACCTGCTGCCCAACAAAGCTGGATTCACAAACTTATTCACATAGTTGCAATACACACTCAACGTCTGTGATGGAAAATTTGATTTTCTATTTCCAGTTATTTAGCAAAGAAGTTAAAATAAAGTTATTCAAGCTCTGAAATATTAAAAAAAAAAAATTGCAATAGCTTGTTTAAATTTTAAGTCAATTGCCGTCGGGTACACACAATGTAAACAACAAAATTGCATGAAAAAGCTCAGCATACATGTCAGTCTAAAAAAACACACACACATTGTGTTACCTGTTTTTGCCCTACTCAAACTTCAGTTAGTTAATCCAGGAAAATGAATTATGTGGATTTAATTCAACAAGGTCTCAGAAATGATCCATCTGCTGTTGAGCAGCTGGTGAAAGGATAAATGTAATTAATTACTTAACTTTTGAACAGTATTCCAGAAAAAAATGTTTATGTGTCCTACTGGAAAAAATGTAAAGCAACAGTGTAAACAATACAAATTCAAATTTATTCATTTTTTTTTCTCTTAGCAACATAGCTTTTGTAATTTAAATAGTATTTCAATGTAGCCTGTAGTATTGTTTAAAATTGGTCTTGTGTAGATGTATAATCTATATAATGTCAGGAGTTTGTTACCATGGAAATACATCACTTTAAAATAATGTTCGTAATAAACTATACATTTTTATTTATCCTATTATAAATTAAATATTATAATATATGATTAAGTGTATAGAATTCCAGATAACAGTAATCCTCGTTGTAACAATGATATAGGCTTACACTTAAATCTTGATTATTTTTTCTGGTCCTTTCTTTATTAGTGGACTGATTCTAAAACCAGCCATTAAATGATGATTATAAAATTTTTAAAATCTTAATAAAATGCTAGGATTGTGTATAATGTCAGTCATATTTTCTATCTCGGTGCTACTTTAAAGAAAAATGATGTGAAATGTTAACAAGGTTAAATCAGGGGGGATTTTCAACAACAGAAAAACCCTTTTAGTGAATACTTATATTTGTTTGACAGGGCAAGACTATGAAATGTTCCCAATTAATATTACATGGGATTTTTTTCTGCCTTTCTTTTTTCTAAATATATTTCAGAATTTACCTTGATTGTAATGTACCTCATTGGCTGTGGTTTTGTTTGTTGGCCTAACTATAAAGGATCTGCTTATACCCTTGTGGGTTGGGAAGAATTAGGATTTATGAATTTATTTCCTCTGTTGTATTGTTTAAACAGCTTTGGTTTAGTTTTGATCCCTTCCTCTTGCCTTTGAGGCTGTTCCACGGTGTCAGCTGTTGACTGATAGTAAGAGAACTGCCTCACAGTGTGAATGAAAGAAAACTAGCGGTTGGTAAACACTGATAAGGGATAAATAGAAAGCGGTCAGGCAGAGATAGTTCTGTGGGAGCCCAGATTGTGTGCGGTCTGTTAAAATGAGATTCTGAGCCTGTCCTTTTTATTCTTCCTCCCCTCCCCTCCCCTCCCCTCCCCTGTGCGGCGTTTGTCTGGAAAATCTCCAGTGACCCGGCTCGGCAGTCCCAGGCTGCAGTATTCTCTTTTTGTATTTGTTTTGTTTTCTAACAAGGGTCAAGTTGGCCAATAGACATGTCCCTGATGCTTATAGACAGCTGTCATGACTTCAAGTACTTACAATAGTTACATTTTACATGGATTCATGGTTCTGCACCAACAAGCGCAGCAGCAAGAGATTTGTAAAAAAAAAATGAAAAAAAAAATGAACTAAATTTCTACACAATTTTGAAACATTGAGTTTTTATATATGCGGTGATTAGTTGTCGTCACAAAATTTACCTTTAAATTTTTTAAGAAGCTGAGTAGGAGTACCTCTGAACATCCATCCATCCTTTCTTATATTACCCACTACATATGTACTCAACACATACAGTGTCAGGCCTGCATATATAAATATATATATATCACCATGCTATATTAATTACAGTCACATAATTACACATTTACACTCTCATCATGACAGACCCTGAGGAATATAAATCTCATTTCTCAATTAAAATCACTCTAAATGACTGTTTTATTCAATTCTTTTTAGGAGCAGTCTGTTCTTTGCAGTAGTCGTTGATTTTTTTTTTTTCTGGGTGAATCTATCTTTTGTGTGATTAAAAAGACCTTCAGAGGTCTTACCTTGAGGATCACCATGTGGTGTATTTACACAGAAAATAATTCAGCCCATTGTAGCCCAGCAGCTAATGAGATTGGTTGTTAAGTGAATGACACAAAGGCTACAAAAAAAGAGAAAAAAAAAAAAGCTTAGCGTTTCGGGTGAATATCACAGTGTCCCTGCACACACACACCAACCAAAGACACTCTCTCAGCAGCGAGACTCTGGACTACCCTGTACCCCACCTCGATATCCTTCTGCTCCGTCTCCTCCCCGATGACACTATGAGATGCACAACAAAGGCTAAAAGGGGCATGGTAAGTCGAGCTTGCGAATCTGCCCTGTCGGACATGTTATCATGAGTACATTTAGATGTAGGAGACAAGTGATTCTGTTTGTCTGTGTAAGGATGTGCTGTGCTGTGAAAGCCTCAGGCTCAGATAAGTAGATTCATAGAAGGGTCAATAACATTGATGCTGTTTTGTGTGGCTCAGAAGAAAATCACCACACTTGACCATTCTTAACTTTGGCAGTGCTGCTAAAACTTTTTCTCTCCATTTCTTTCTCTGAGCCACGTTTCTTGCCTTATACTTGAATTTTGTGTCAAGTTTGTATCGGAGGTATGATTCGGTTTTTATTCACAAGCATATAAAGGTTTATTTTTTTGTGTCTGTGCCTGTGTCTGTCAATGTGGTTACTCAAAGGTCCTTGAGTAAAGCTTGACTCGCTGTTGTATGTATACTCACTGAAATGTATAGCAGAGCAAAGCATGACAGCACAAGGGTCTTGTTAAGCACCTAGACTCAGTTTGTATCGATTGCTTGACTGTTTAGATACTCACTTAAAAGTGAATAGATGATGTTTCAACATAATCGTGCACATTTTGAACACTGTGCAGATATCTTGTATCTTTGATCTCTGGATAGTGGCACTGGAGCATCAGTAGTGACTGCTGTAATACAAAAATTTAAGTGCATTAGCTTATCATGCTCTACTGTCAGGCTGGAAAGTGGGTTAAAGTCCATTGCGTATATTAAACCCTGGACTTAAGTCAAATTTACATTTTGCTAAAGATTACTCCTTTTATTGATGCATATAATCATATTCATGGACCATCTGCTGATTTGGCAAGCATGGATCAAACTCACAAAACAGCCCTGCTAACCTTTTAAGTACAAAATAGTCTGGCTTAACTCTGCTAGCCCAGACGTGTGTGCGTATGCATGTGTGTGTGTGAGTGTGAGAGATTGTATGGATATTGGATAATACTTAATTTAGATCCTCCAGGCTGCTCATGCCATATTTTATTTTATCATGATCGCTTTGGTATCAGAGCACGGCTTGTGTTTGAACAACTGAGCAAATAATGTTTGTCTGACAATAATCAAAGCAAAATCTCGGTATAAGGAATCTGATTAAACTCTTGACCACAGTGTACAGCTCTGAGTTTATATCTGTCACCATGGTTACGTGGATTTCACAGTGCAGCATTGCACACTTCCACCTGGTTGTGAACGGCTGTGCGGGCCTCACCTCTTGAGTGTACTAAAACACTGCTTAAGGTTCTTCTAGTTATTCTAATAACTGATTTAGTCCTGGAGTATCTCCCACTGTGTGTTTCACAGAAATAGGAATTCACCATTGGGCATCCTTACTGCATGAAATACTTATGTTCAGCTCATTCCAAACAAAGCTTACGCAGATTGAGAATTCATATGCCAGAGGTAAATCCGAGTTAACACGGATTTATACTGGCATGAGTTAAAGGACTAGAGTTTGTAATCCAGGTGGCCAAGGGATTTTACCATACAGTGGCAAAAATCACTTAAAACTCCCCCAACATCCTGAGCCACTGAGCTCAGTAAGCAGACAGATTGTTCAGAATTGATGACAGCACAACTATATCGGAGCTGGACTCTGTGTTTGTGTGTGTGCATATATGTGTACCCGCGTGTTTGTGCGTATGTACGTATGCTTGTGTTTGTGTGTGCGCATATGTGAACATGTTTGCTTCCTATATATACTCAATTAGTACTAAAGGGGCTGTTTAGAATAAGACCTTGACAGATTGGTATTATTTTCCTTTAATAGGGTAGGGGAGGTGTATGGGGAATACTGCCTTCTATCTGCATAAACATCAGTAGCATAAATAAAAAGACAGCAACATCAATTTCAGTAGCCACTGACTCATAAGTAAATTGATCAAAGTTTCCATAATATCCAAATAATTGATGTTTTAATAGACTTTAGCTTGATCACCGTACACAACAATACTGGGTGAAAAACAAAGGTGCGTGTGTATGTTTGTAAGGGTTAGTGTGTGTGTGTGTGTGTGTGCTTGTGTGTGTGTGCGTGTTTGTGTGTGTTGTGTGTGTGTGTGTGCGTGTGTTTGTGTGTGTGTGCGTGTGTGCGCGTGCGCGCACATGTGCACATGTGTGTGGAGGACAGAGGAGCAGAGATAGAGTGGAGTTGTTTAATGACAGGAACAGCTGACTCATTTAGAGAGAGCAGTGAAAGGTAATTAACCCTGGGAAAACTACAGCTGCCATGCGAGCTGTTCACTTCAGCGCAATCTGATTAGGAATCACTGCTCGAGTCCCTGACTCCTTTCAGACACTGTGTGTTGGAGGTAAACTTTTCCCTTTGCCCCGGAGAGCCCCAGAGCACTGGAGACCTGCCTTTTGTGACGGGGGATTAGCTGGAACGGTTACTACGTTTCTCCAAATTGCAGACCACCTGGTAGCATTCATGCAACCTCCTCCATGAAAGGGCCTCCTTGGGCAGGAACAATGAGCAGGATTACTCTGCTCATTGTTACACCAGGGCTGGAACTTCTTTTTCCCCAAACACCTGTCCCCAAATTAGACAGGTTTGAAAAACCATGTTCATGACAGAATTCAAAGATTCAAACTAACATGAGAGTGGTTTGGCAGGCTGGAGACTTGCCAATGGATGAATTGTCTGCTGCTACATTTATTATGCTATTGATGCATAGTGCAGTGCAAGAAGATACTAATTTTATTTGTCTCAATATTTTGGTGTGCTTAATTGGATTGAAATTCACAAATAAAATAGCATATCATCTAGGCCCCTTTCATACGATAAGAGAACTAAAAGCACCAGAAATTTGGTCAAAAACAGAAATTGGCTCTTTGATGTCAGAAGAAACAATCTGGACTTGGTGCCTCTGTGTGGTCCGGCTCCAGATGAACTCAATTTAGAGGGAAGGCTTTGGGATGACTTTGGAAAGCGATTACAAGATTCATAAATCACCTCGGCAAAGGTGTCACCATCTGACTCTTTTATGGGACTCTTGCGAACTCCGTCCAATAACAAGTTTCCCCTGTAGTTATGCCATCATAACAAATCATTGAAGCGATAGTAGCTAGCCAGGCTCCTAATTGTCTGTTAAGAATTCTGTGAGCTGTGTTCTTTTATTGAAGCATCTCTGTCTTGGAGAAGTGATAAGATGCCAATACGCTCCTCTATAAAAGTACTCTTTGGCAAAAGGCACAAACACTTTGCTTGGCCGTCAGGGTAGCTGTGAGGCTGTTATATCTGAAATCGCAGTTGACTTCAAGATTTTTGACTGTGTCTGCGTGAATCCAGAAACCTCCATCAGACGAAGGAATGCTCATAATTTGCCGGCAGAATAATTTTCTTCCAGATACAGTATATTTGTTTCTTTAATTTGAAAAAGCATTTACATACGGAGCACATATATAAGCCCAACATTTTCATCTTAATAAATATAATGCATTCCGGGGAGTTACAAAAGATTGTTCAGTATTTTATGTCCCTTGATTCAATTGAAAAAAAATGCAATTTTCTTATATATAACACAGCAAATTATCCAGTGCTGTTAAATTTTAATTAACTTTCAAATTTACTTTATAGGTAACCAATAAGGAAACATCTTGAAATAGAAAAAAAGGGGAAAAAAAGAAAAGATTTTGGTCCAAGTTTTAGCCATAGATTTGACATCTTAGACCTCTTGTGTTCCCTCCCCCCTCCTTTAATATACCCCAGCCATTATTCTGATGTCCAGCTGGTATTTAGGGACAGGGCGTCTGATGGCTCCCTCGCCACCTCACAAAAAAAAGGCAAGAAAGAAAAGTTGTTTATCTAAACACTCTCTGAACAGAAGCTGATTTTAATCTCTGAGCAGAGCTTAATTTACTCACCAAGGAGACATTTGCATCTCAATGAAAAATGGTAAAAGCACTCACCTGCTTTCTGTACACAGTTTTACCTGCTGTCCTCAGAATAGGTGTGAACACTTTTCAAGCAGGTATATTACTGCTAGCTCACCTTTTCCTTTCAGCTAGTCAGGCTGTGAGGGTGGCTGATTCTCTGCACACCTCAAACCTCCTATGGGGTAAATATAAATTGTGATCAGTTTGCTGTATCCTCAGACATTCATTACAAGGAAATATGAAAGTAAAAGGTGCTATCTCCTGCCTTTGCTCTTTATTGTACATAAACAGAATACACTTAGCATGTAAAATTAATGTGAAAATTATTCCCGGGGTAAACTATAAACACAGAAGTTACCCCGCACATTTACCCTTTTTTTCTCCTTCCCCTAGATCAGAGTGTAATTGCCAGTAATCAGGTCTGTTTGCTGCTGATAAAACCACTCTGAATGCGAGGAACCCTCTTTGTGTGATGACTCAATTATGCCAGAAGTGGCTCATCAAACCTGGCCCATCAGCTGCTTTAATAAATAAGGAGGAAAACTTGCTGCAGGCGCATTATAATTCCATTCATTCCATAATTAAATCCATTCCAGTTTTAACCCTTCACTCAGTGTGCTTCTGGAAGAGGAAACAAAAACAAGGAGAGAGGGGGGGGGGGGGGGGGGGGGGGAAAACAATG
>NW_019524735.1:445540-537714 GCF_002814215.2 Seriola lalandi dorsalis | reverse complement strand
GGGGGGGTGAGTACACACCAGACAGTGACCTTGCACAGAGCACCCATCCGTTCCCTATAATTCAAAATGATACCGTTGAAGAAAGGTTAAGAGAAAAAGGCTCATGGAGAAAAGGATGGGAATCAGTTAAGACGCAGCCTCTGTTTTTTATGTATGCATTGTTTCCACACACAGCCTTAGACAGTAATTATATTAAAAGAGTAATCTAATCATAACAGTTGGTTGGTTGAGTGTGCAGTACTGACATTTTGAAATCTTATTTTGTGTAATCTCATTTGCCTCTATCATCTCGCCTGTACAACCTATCTAAAGGAAATAATAAAAAGTAAATAATGTAATTAATTTTATGGTCTCCAGAATCTTACTTTGCTACTCTGTCCTGGTTTATTGGTTTCAAGATGAGGTATCAGCACAGAGTTTTTCACTCCATCACAATAATGTCTGTGTTAATTACATGAGAGCATCCCAAGTGCACGGATAAGCTGGGAACAAGGGGACACAAAGACTCAAGGTCAGTGATGAATATCCACAGCAGCTGCACGGTATTAATAAGGCATTATATGAAAATAATAATAATAGCATCACTTTCAGCAAAATGCGAGAGTGTGGTTAGAATAATGTCAGGAGCGCTGGGGTGTTTTACAGATATTTCCCCTCCATCATCTCATCTTGGATCCAGCCTTTCTGATAATGGTGCGAGGCAATGGTTATTCATGATTGCTGGACTGGGAAGGTCTCTCTCTTTTTCTACCCCCAGTCGCAGCCCATTCTCTCCTCTGTGGTGGGAATGCTGGCAGATGGGGTTAGGGGGGAATGGGCTGGGCTCAAGGACACCTAGCAGCCAGATTAACACATAGAAAATCTCATAGAGCCTCAGCATCAGGCTGCCTCCTTTCCCCCTGAGAAATCTGCCCTCGACGTAGGGAAACAGTCCTCTGAGAAGCATTATTTGTGTTGGACTTGGGGTTTGTGTAAGTGCGTTTATGAGGGGGGGTGGGCGCATAAATATGATTCAGCAGATGACGAACCAGCTCAAATAGTAGTGAGTCTTTTTTCATATGCTAATGAAACTGAGTGAATACCCCTCCCTCCCTCACTCCCTCTGCTTTTTTCACCCAGTTTTGTTTTTCCGGGGAAATGCTCTGTGAGCTATAATTAAGAAGATGTTGGGTTCCTTTTTTTTTTTCAAAGCTAACAGAAATAAATAATTCCATAATAAGATCTGTGAAGTGAAGAGGCTTAATGTACTCATTGTGTTCATCCTTGTTTTCCCTCTTGGATGTTTTGTATTAATTAGAAGCAAGCAATTTGATCTCTGTCAAGCAATCAATTTGCATTGTGCTCCTTATTCCATGTGAGGTATTAATATGCTCTTTCCACCTTTTTCTGACTTCATATTCTCATCCGTGTCCCCAGAATATGAAAATATAATAATTAAATACCTTCAGAAATCTGGTTTACATACATACAATTGATTTCCCATAAGCTAAAAAGTAAATAAGTTACAGGCTGTAAGATTAAAGTTGACACGTTTTTGTGTTTGGTGTATATTCTGTTATAGATAATGAATTACACGATCACCTCCTGAGAGATAAGAAGTGTGAAAGCATCAACCAGGGTGGACAGTGTGGATCTGGCATCTTATCCTACAGAGCGCTCGGAAAACTACAGTCAAAGGTAAATAATCTAATGCGGACGGGACTCAGAAAGAGCTTATAATTCTAAACACAAGGTGAAAAAATAACTTTGTTAGGGACCAAAAAAAAAATCCCTGGGGCTCAGTGATTGTGTAACAGTGTTTTGGATAAGTAGCATGCTAAGTGGTGGAGTGTCACTGCTCTTTTGACCACAGTGATCACAAACTGAGATTGGATTTTACTTATGCAGAGCTGTGGGAGGCTGGCAGATAATATAGTACTCTTTAAAAAGTGTTGCTGAGTCTGCTTTTTCTATTGTGGTCGTTGCCTTTAGATGTCAGGTTGACTCGGCTGGATTTGTACCTGAAAGAACATTCTGTGAAACCACAACAGAAAGTTTAGAGAGATATTTATTCTGTATGTTTTCCTTACATGTCCGTGAGGTCCATTACAGTACTTCACCTTTTTTAAAGCAGACATGATGCTAAGTTCATTCAAAGTCTGTTTGTTTCAAACTGAAATGAATAGAAATCAATGACAGCCCAAGAGGATTGGAAAGTATGTTCAGAAATCTAAGACCTTGTGCTTTAGAAAATGCTCAGCAGCTATATGAAGTGAGGATGTTTTGCAGTAAAACATGCAAAAACACTCCTATCAAGCTTAAACATCGAACTCAGTGGCATTATTTCTGTGTGTAAACTTTTGTAAAAGTGATCTGCCACCAAACAATTGTTTCTTGACGACATTTATTGTGAGTACTGCACAAAATTTAATGCGCACCATGACACACCATAGCTGGGGATACAAAACTTTGATGGAAACACACATTGTTGTAACACTTACCAAGACACATTATTTTTTGGGTAACAAAAGAAGTGAGCAAAGTAAATGATAAACCCTTTAAATTAATTATTCTTAGGGAGTTTCTAAAAAGAATATTCTTTTATGTTTAGACTGTTATTCAGTCAGTTATTGCACAGGTTATTATCCTGGAACAGAGGCACTGATAAGTATATGTCATTTTTAATTCCACTTACTTCCACATTTATATACTATAAATTTAGGTAGTATATAAATAGTAGTATATACATAATGAAGAAATGCTTTATAGCACATGATAATATATGTAGTTGTAAGTAGATATAAGGATATGCGTGTTAATGTGAATGTACAGTATTTGTCAAAAATTATAACTTATGAATATTTTATATCATTACAGTGGTGTTTTTCTATTTTGTCGTTTATTATCTGTTTATACAACAACCTTCACTTATGGCTGCCCACAGGAGGAGTTATAGTTGCTGTCAAACACATTGCTAAATGCTCATATCTGCTTACAACTATATTATCATTTGTTATGGACCATTGATTAAATGTTTATACTGCTTGAATATGCTAAATTCAGGGTGTTGAAGTAAAATGTGTCCATTCCATTATAAAAATATCCATGACCAAAGGCTGCTTTTCATCAATCTATGACATATAGCACTCTATCTGAAAAATGTATGATCCCCTGACAAAAAGACTTGCCATACAATAGTAATAAAAAGGTAAATTATATATGTACGTTTTCAGCCAGATCATGCAGGGAGTGTTAAAACAAAATCTCCCGTTTCACCCTGAATGTATCTATTTGTTCTGCTTTTGTAAACAGTCAGCGTCACATGTTTGTCCATGTTGTTGCCATGCCAGAACTACCTGTTAGTACACCACAGCATCTATCAAGTCTTCCCTTCCCGTCTTGTTACATGTCGCTCCTTCTTATGTGTAATAGATATAAGCTCAAACTCGCTGATAAACATAGGTTTTGTAATTATGATGTCAGAAATACGCACGAAATACAAAAAAAAAAAAAGGTTTAAATTTTTTTGTCAGACTAAAACTTATATAATGTGTGAAAGTGGATACTGTAAGCAGTGTACTGTAAAAGAAAATGGAGCCATAGTAAGATATATAATGCAGCCTGAAACCCATTGAAACTAATTGTTTTTCAGTGGTTGGACAGGCACAGGACTGACCTTAAACTGAGGAACTGCAACACATTTCTAGGTGATTCTTATAGCATTGACTTTTAGAAATCTGTTATTATTACACTAATTATTACACTAATATTGATTAACCAGAGAAACTCTGAATTGTATAAAGAAGTACAACATGGCAGGTCTAAAATGTCACGTAAAGAAAAAAAAAAAAAACAGCTTGGTAATAAACATGTATGACTCAGTGGTGATATTTAGGTTCACTGATAACATCATTTGAACTTTGATTAATGTCCACGTTACAGATTGAAGTGTGTAAGAGCAACATTTTTCCTTCAGAACAACAAATTTATACAAAACATTGAAACATGTCTGTGTGGAAAAGTGTTACAAACTAATGAGGTACATTCGTTTTTACAGAATGTAATCTATAGTGTTTGGGAGTTGTTTGTCTCAATAGGCTGTAGTAATCAAAAGTAATGAACCTATTATGAGCAGGACCTCTGAGGGCCCGGCGTGGCATTAAGAGTGTGGCACATAAAAGGTTTATTAAAGGAAATTAAGGTCCATCACTGCCACACCTGCTCCCCTATTATAAATGTATGACAGGTCAGTGCCTTCAATCACAACAGCAAACGAGAGAGAGGAGTCATGTTTCCCATTACCAGGGAAAAGTAACAGCATATCCTATGACTCACAGATTTCACTGGCCTGTGACCACTATACGCCACCATCAGCCTGGAATAATTATGTTTAATAGGTTTTATTTGGGACCCACAAGCAACAGCCAGAGAGAGTGGATGGATTTTAGCAACTATTTTTGTCTAAACACACACAGTGAGGTGCTGTCCGTACTTTAATGTCATTATTTAGTGTCATTACATTTTTACTCACCTTTGAAACTTTCCTCCCCTGACATTATACTCCATGTGTTTGCATATTACTGGTGTTTTAGGAGCTCTTTGTGATGTTGTTGTGCACACAAATTGATTTTAAGGCTCACTGGCTCTGGGTGACTGACAAAAATCAACAATAATCTATGAAGTATTTGAACCTTTTTTCCATTTCAAATAAAAGAAATTAATGAAAATAGATAAATACACAAAAAGCTGTCATCTACTGGCTCATCTTTACATCCTATGTTTTATTTACAGATGGATTCTGAAGGTGAGGAGCAAACCCTGAAACCATGTAACAGTAGCACAGGTGAGTAAAGCTTTTAGTTTTAGTTTGCTTTTAACTACACACACACATGCATGCACACACACACATATTCCACTTATCGCCATGGGTTAGGGGTATCAGTTCAACAATCCAACTTTATAACTGTCAATTTTATGTATTATCTTACCGGTCTGAAGAGCACTGCACTGCCATTTCATTATTCAGAGGGGAATAACTTCATTAAATTGGAACAGTGGCTCAAATTAGTTAAGGAGTGTATATATATTGTGTGATTGAAAACCTCTAGACTGGATATGTCATTATGCAAGTGTTCAGGGCCTCCGAGGCCTGCCTGCTCACACTGGAGCTATTACTACATCTAGGGAAATTCATGAAAAGTGTTATTATTGGTTGTGCTTCATGGGAGTATGGGTAGAACTTGTGAATGAGATTGACGCAGGCCTCTGGGAAAATTGATTTACCCTTTTAGATTATGTTGTCGTCGCTGTCAAAGGATGAGCTACTGTTGGTCTCCCGGAGAATGAGCCAGACTGAATGAAAAGCTTTTCAGATCAATGAAGAGACCACTTCTCCATCCTTATGCTGATTATACCCGATGGCATTGTAAAAGAGAATAAAATCTATGGTGAAAGGCTGGATAAAGCAGTATTAGCCCTCGTGGTGTCATCCCTAAAACATTATCTGCAAAACAAATATTTACAGAGCGTTGTAAAATTTCATTAGCGATTGTCCAAAAGTAGTGAGTCGCCTTGAACCTTTGATGAAGATTATGTCGACAGATGCTGTGCTGCTGTAGTGGAAATGTAAACATGACTTTTTATCTGTTCTTTCTTGGCCTTTATTTCACAGGGCTTGCCGACTGCATCACTGAGACGCACAGGTACAATTTTATGATGTGAACACTTTGAATTTTTCTCACCTTTTTCATCTTTAAGCCAGACGGGAAGTATTCATTTCCCAGATCAAACATGTGATTCTTTCTGAGGGGTTTTCACTTGATGATGTATTAAAAAAAAGTCTCAAATTTTAGTAGTCGGACCTTTAAAACAAGCCAGCCGAAGCCTCTGTTGACCCTGCTGCGCTTTTTGTCCGTTCCCCTCGTCCCTCCAGCCCATATGGGTCCATGGCGAGGAAGAGGAGTGCTCAGGAAGGGGTGCAGGGCGCCCCCGTCAACAAGAGAAAGTCCCTGCTGATGAAGCCCCGCCACTACAGCCCCAGCGAGGCATGTGAAGAGGAGAGCGAGGACCTGGCACCGCCACAGGACAAAGAAGAGCTGAGGAACATTGACACTCCAGCAGGTAAACAGATGTCCTGTTGTTTTGTCTGTTTTGATGAACAATTGACGCTGAATTTTAAAATCCCATCTGTTGCATTCATATTTCCCTCCCTCTGCCATCAGCCAGCAGCCGCAGTCATTGTGCAGTGGAAGTGAAAGACTGCACTGCTGGGTCCACATTAGTTGTGTCTCACGTCCACAAATTGAAGTTTTGACAGCTGATCTGCCATGATATTTTTGGCGTGGCTTTACCCTCTTTTGATGAGGCCAGATTTCAGACCCCTCATCTGTCCTTTTTCAATAGCCAGTCCAAACTCATTGAATCCATAGAATGAAAAACTGAATGGGGGTGTTCACCAGTTCACTTTGATTTTGAAATTAAACTTCTGCCATTCCTTTATATTGAATTTTTATTGAAGTTGCCTATTTTGAAAATCAAATGAGTTGTCAACATTATTTGGCTGATGTTCTAATATTTAAGTGTTTTATTTTTATTTATTTATTTTCAAAGATTTTACTCAACAACAGGCGAATTTAATCAACAACAGTTAAAAAATGTTTATTTTCACTTATGCCACTGTCCTTTTCAGGAGCGAAAATGTTTTCTTTTTTCCTAATGAATTGAATTTTGTGCATTTTGGCAACAATGCTCGTGGTGTACATGTGCATTCTCGCCCACTATAATCTGCACTGATTTGGTATATTTTTAACGATGTAACTAAGCAACAAACGTAATTGTCCCTTTCAAAAGCTTTTGTTAGGCCCTCTAACACAGTCTAATACATAATTAGGCATAATGTCTACAGCTCATTATAGTACACATGTGTGTAGTTAAATGGACCAGGAGAGTAGCTCACTGAATTGTGTGGATTCATTGGAAATGGAATTTATTTGTTTCCTGGGTTCATATTACATTACAATTATCTAAGTAATTCACTGTGTATCATCAGTTCTTCCTTTTGTTGCTGTGAATTCTAGATACATTTTCTTTTTATCATCAGGCATTGATTGACTGCTGTATATTTTCCCTATTTCAACCTGATATTCAGTGGCCTATGGCTTTGAAACAAAACAAAATCCGTCCAGAATAAAAAAAAGTCTATTGAGGTGTCAAATGAATACGGATAGCGATAAATATATTTTGCTGTTATCAGATTTAGGGACTATTTTCTGTAGGAAAACAAAAAATGGAAAAAGTGTACTGGAGGCAGCAAGAATTTCTGCAGTGGGAAGCTGGTCATATCTGCATTTTAACAAAAAGGGAGAAAAATAAGCCTCTCGTTTGGTCGAGCCACACTGTGTTCAACTGTAGCCAACTGCAGCCCTGCTGCAGAGTGCTGGTAATGGCTATTCTGGAGTACAAACTGTTCACCTGTTCCAACACACAAACCACTGGAGGGATCCAAGTTTTTTTCCTCCATCTCTTTCCTTTTTTCACTGCACTTATGTGTGTGTCTTTGTCTGTGTGTGTATACGTCTGTGTGCTTGTCTGACTGTATGCGGCTGTGTCAGGCCAGAGAGTCCATCTGGATGAAAAACAAAACCCTTGTTGCTTGCCTCATAAATGTAAATACGTGTAACTGGCTTTAATTTTTCATTCAACAGGGTTTGTCTTTAGACGCCTCTTTTCAAATATTTTTCACAGCAGGGAACACATAGTAACACATTGTAATGTTGCCCGAGCACAATGCGTATGAAACCAGGCATGTCAAATTCCTCTGCAAACAATAATGTACAAACTCATATGTCACAAAAGCAGTTACCTCTTTTATTAGTGCTTGATAATTTGTGTCATATTTTAAAGCTCATTTGGTGAGGATTAAATTTTTGTGGTGGCTGTCTGATAATGCCTATATCTGTATCATCCTCAGCACTGTGTGATCTGATTCTAACAATCCATCTCTATCTATCTTCTCAACCTCTCGAATCCTACTTTTGCAGCGGTCTCTGATGTCTGGCCACTTAAGAGGATATACAGTCCAGCCTGCTGAAAGTAAAAACCTTCACAGTCCAAAGAGCCTTAGTCGAGCATAAGTTTGACTGGTTTTGGAGGATCAAGAGAGATTTTGTTGAATCAATCCAGATGACAGCTTTCCATTGTTAATCACTGACCATGACTTAATATTATCAGTGGTGTTAATAAAGTGTTGTTTCAGATGCATTTTGAAAGATAAAGCTAACCCTCTCTGTCTGTTCCACTGATCAGACGTTCAGTGCGTAAGGCTTCACTCAGTCTTGTGGCTCTCTGCACATGTGACCGGGATTTCTGGATTTATTCTAAAATATGGCGGACCAGAGGTCAATGCTAATTAAATTATTGAGAGCACTCAGCAAAATAAGCTGGAGAAAAGAGATTATACAAAATGAGTGTAAAATTTAAGAAGAAATGCATATATATTAAATTAATCTGGAATAATGGCACTACATATATCATATATGGTATCTTATCACACCCACAAGGATTTAAAAAAGAAAAGTCAAAACCTAAAAATAATGGAATTAATTTTCTATAAAAAAAAAAAAAAGTAAATTATTGGAAAAGCTCTTCTAACTTTATAATTTGGAATAACTTTTTATTAAATAATCTATCTATTTGCCTTACTGTATGTTTTTAATATTTTTACTTAGATACTTATTAGATAATAAGATATGTTGTTAACCAGGAAATGTTGAAATATTTTACCTCACCAAGGCCCACAGAAAAGATACACATGTATGATTTCAACATTAAAAAGAAGCTGTTTTAATTGAAGTAGCTGGTCCAGTCAACTTTACTTGTAATAACTTGATAATTGCTATTTAAATTAAATACATACATTTTTTCTATTTTTCTATAATTAGCTTTTTCTCATGATTTTTAAAAAAATCCAACCAAAATTTATCTTATTTGTATTTGTGCAGTTGCCTTGTGTCATGTTCACTAGGCAGGCCTCTCATTCCTGTCGTAACTGCTCAGTGTTGTGCCTTTAACACTTTTATCCAACAAAATTATTGTCAGTTTTTTGACTGAGGTTGGCTGGCTTCTCCTAAACCAAGTCCTGCCACACAGACAGCAGCAGCTCACAGAAATTCCTCTCTTTTATCTCCGTGTTTGTGGTTTCCGCCATCTGTGTTTTCAGGAATCCTCTTCACTTTCCTTGTTCTCATCCTTAGAAACAACAATTATGTGTTTTTAAAATCATTTTTTGTGTGCGGATGACAACATGTTGCTGCTTAGCTTGCACTTAAAAATACACATTACTAATTAAAAACTGATGTTCACTGTCCAACGCACTGTAAATCCCTCCATAATCTTGTCCTAAATCTATTTTGGGTTGTTTCTACAATTGGAGACACAGAGGAAGAAGAAAACAATTGTGTTCTTCATCTCCAGCTTTCATGTTCAACTAGCAGAAAGAAGGGTCATATATGTTTTCTAAAATATACTTTAAGAATTGCTTGGAAATCTTGCAACCTTCTGATTATCATTTCCATTGCGACATGTGTTCTTATAAATCCTCTAGATGTTAATAAAAAACATGTTTTTCTGAAGATATTATTCATTGAGAAGTAATACAAAATCTAAAACCTTGAAAGGATTTGGAGAAGATTACCAAGGACATACAAGTCTTATCCTGTGTGACTGAGGGGTCAAAAAAAGAAGAACATATGTGGCCTTAAAACACTTGAAAACACAGAGAATAATACGTGTTTTCTTGTTGTTTCAGATGGAAACTTAAATACAGTCAACGGAGTGGCCAACAGAAATGGCTGCCACGATGCAGCAGCAAAGTCCAACGATTCGCTGGGATGGTCAGAAGTGACCTCTGATGGCTCTCCACAGCGTGAGCCAGACACATCTGAACCTCTGATGGATGAAGATGAGGATGAGCTCCTTAAGAACGAAGAAGAACAAAGTCAAGAGATGATGAGCGGTACGTCATCGCCACAGAGTCCATACGGAGACATGAGGGAAGCTGAGTGGGAGCCTCTGTCTCTGTCTGCCAAGGTGAACAGCTCGGGCTGCAGTCCCTCCAGAGCCTCTGAAGACCTTTCAGGCAGGAACGGCCACGTTAAAGAAGAGCCCCACTCGGAACTAGGTGGTCCAATGGGTAGAGCAAGTATTTTTCATGCCGAGGCTTTAAGATACAGGCCGCCACCTACGGAGGAGGACAGCGAGGGGGAGACAGAGGTGGAGAGGCCACCTCGGCTTGACGGCTGGGCGCTGGGTCTCCACGAGAGGGGCCTTGAAATGAGCCGAGGGAGGGTTAACTTCAGCCTGTTGGAGCAGGCTATAGCTTTGCAGACAGAGCAAAGACAGGTCCTACACCATGCTTACAGGGAAATGGACCGGTTCCTTATGGAGCAGATGACCAATGAGAGGAGGCACCATAGGATGATGGACATGGACACCAGACTCAACTATCATGGAGGAAAAGGTAACAATAAAGAGGAAAAGACCTGTGATGCAAGTCTTTAGAAAAAAAAGTGACCAGTATGGGAACAAACAGTTTTCACAGTTGTACCTTCATCCAGTGTAAATCAGTTCGACCACTTGTGATTTGGATGATTGGGTGCTCAAAAAAAAAACATCAAAAAGAATAAAAGAAGCATACGCAGGGTGGTGGTGGTGGGGATCAGAGGGAGGAAATCCTCTTAAATACTAAAAACATTTTGGCAACAAGTGAAGTAATAAATAAACAGACTAAAATAAAGAAGAACAAAATTTTCTAATGGAATTGCTACTACTCAGAATATTGGATTTTGATAGGAATCAACTGGATATTTAACCATGACCATAAGTCTTAAATCCTCCTAAAGTGCCTCTCATGTTTCCCTCTGATTCTTCAAATGACTGCGGCTAAATGTGTAATCCTAGATGTAATCTTTCGATGGATGGGCATTAAGAAGTGACTGCTCTGTGTTGAACTGCAGCCTTAACTAAAATGACAGATTAATAGATGCATTTTGTGAAAAAAGTGTCTAGCTTTGCATGATATTTCAATCTGTTGACCTATGTACAATAATTATACAGGACAAGTGCATTATATATATATTTCATTTATTTACACATTTCTTGACAGAACACATAAGGACAGAAAAGCTTTAGCATGTCACGGCATCAGCACAGTGGTTGTATTGTATATTTTTTTTATTGTGAAATATTATTTTTTCTGTGTCTACAGATTCCCCACGGACAGATAAAAAGGATATAAAGTGTCCCACCCCTGGCTGTGATGGCACTGGTCATGTGACCGGCTTGTACCCACATCACAGGAGTTTGTCTGGGTGTCCTCATAAAGTCCGAGTTCCTCCTGAGAGTAAGTTGCACAAGCAGTTCTGTGTATACATTAAGTATAATGGATGGTTTCTACTCATAAAAACTGCCAGTTTTAGGATTTACAATCAGCCGCAGTAATTGAAATCCTCTTAGCACAAGCCCAAAGACAAGAAAGACCTGCTTATATGTTTAGTTCAATTCAAAGATGTGCATGAAACTTTTCAAATAAACTTAAAGGATTTTTTTTTCTCCCTCTCTCTTTCTCGTAATGTGTTGTAATGTGTGAATATTGAATTTTTTTTTTTTTCTTTTTTTTCCCCACATTGGCGATTGTTAAGTCATTTCAATATAACTCAACAAACATTCAACATTAAACAGTAATGTTACAAAAGGAACAGAAAAAGTAATTAACTTTTTCAAAAAAGCGTGTGCTCTTAGACTGGAGGCAGTATTTGCAAATCAAAGGGCTAGCTAACGCAGTATTCAAAAATAAATAGACAACTCCAACAAACTAATTGGAGAATATGTACAGAAAAGAAGTTTCTAAGGATACAGAGCGGACCTTTAACAACGCGTTTGTTTTTGAAGAATATAATCAGCTGTCTTGTTACGCTCCTCTTTGCACTAAGCTATTTACATTTCAGCGACATTACAGCATTCCTCACAAGGAGAAAGCCTTTTGCTTTTTTCTCCTATTTCTGTCTCTGTAGGATCTTTGCTCTATAGGCTCTAATGTACCAGCCAGTTACATAAACCAACGTTTAATGTATGAAAATGTATTTGTTTTACTTCCAAAATGCTCAGTAAATATATATTTATTTACCATCTTATAATCTTTTCAGCTTCGTTCTTCGTTATCTCACATGTTGAATTATTCTGGACATGTTTCTCTTACCATACTTATCTCCTCTCCCCTCAGTCCTGGCCATGCATGAGAACGTCCTCAAGTGCCCTACACCCGGGTGCACAGGAAGAGGCCATGTCAACAGTAACCGTAGCACCCACCGGAGGTACATCCACAGGAGAAAGCCATTAGAAAATCTGTACCCTGTTCATAGATGAGTTACAGTATTAGGCTAATGTGTTTGATTTCCTCCCCATCCAGTCTCTCAGGCTGCCCCATCGCTGCTGCAGTGAAAGTCTCCAAACCTCAGGACGACAGCCTGAAATGCAGACAAACACCTGACCGCTCACCGAGGTATAATGCCAGATAACGCTCGGGATTTTCACTGCTCTCAATGTGGTCACATGTGCAGAAAAATAATTACAACAAGCACCCAGAAATCATATTCAGCTCTGTAGTGGACTGAAGTTGTAAAAGCCTAACTGAGGTTATGCAAAAAAGTGATAAACACTATTATTGTTGAGGAGAGTGTGTGGGATATTTTTATTCAGTGATCCCAGCAGAACGCACAGTCTATTTTCAGCTTTCCAAGCAGACATAAGCAATGGTTGCTGGTCCTGTGAGTTCCTCTCTATTAGAAATGATAAAAGAGCAGAACTCTTTGTTCCCTGTGGATATATCATGGGCAGGATGCCCACTCCTACTATATTAATTAGTCTGGCAACCTGGCTGTGGATCTACAACACACATCAGATCCCAGACTCTATGTGTGCAAAAGCACTGGTGTCCCTGAATGGTTTAAAACAATGTCTATACTTAACTGCTTAATATGAACTTGTGAGGCATCTTATTTTACAAGTTTTACACAATTAAATAAAGTCTTTTTTCTTTTTTAATTTGTCTCCTTGTAGAGCCATCGGCTTGATAAAGAAGTTCGAGCTGAACCAGCTGAACTATAGGCTCTCTCATCCAGTAGCAGCCTTGCAAACAAGCCTCACAAAAGACATGGACAAATACAGCAGAATCCGCTTTGATTACGCCAGCTTTGATGCACAGGTCTTCGGCAAACAGCCTCTGATGGGGACCAACCATGACCAGGAAATGTCACATTTCCCTGATTGTAAGCTTCATATATTTTATTTAACCAAAGAAAACAGTTATTTGTTAGTTAACATGTTAAGGGAGATGAATAAACGTGCAAACTACTTTTTGTCATGTGTTTTAAGTATGTAGATGTTGTTTCAGCTGCTAAATTAATAATAATCTATTTGCATACATCATATTTATGTGTGTATATTTATGTGTCATTACCTAAATTTTTGTATCACTGGTTGTTGCTAAAACTGTCAAATATGAACTTATAACTTGCGCTATTATTAAGTTTAGGTGGAACACCTGGTGTCTCAGTAACAAACTTATTCACTAATTATTTGTTTTTTAGCACCTCAGCAGTATCCTGGCTTCCTTGGTGCTCCAGGTGGCCGCCTGCCCACCCCTGGTCAGCACAGCCCGCCGAGTCAATTCAAAAAAGAGGATGGTCTCCAAGCCTCAGCAGCGACCGCCGCCATCCTTAACCTCTCCACTCGCTACAGGAAGAACATGGAGGCTGTCGCCGGCCGGCCCTTGGCAACCTCCACAAAGGTAATCAAATTAGACCACTTGGAAAGGTATTTAATGTGGTCATTTTAAAGGAACTCTGATTTGTGTATAAAAAGGGAAGACATCAAAAGACAGATTTTGGCAAAGGGAGCCTGGCACTCTGGTGGCAGAAAAACAAGGAGGTTTCCACTTCATAAAGCTTTAATGTACACAAATGAAAATTTGTGTAATCACATCAAAAGAAGAAATACAATCAGCCTTCCTTCCCAATTACAAATACTTGTCTATTTTTTTGTAAAACATGTGGTATTGTATTTAGTTTCGACATCAGCTGGCATGTAAAAACCCTGAACTGTTGTCTGAAAATGCATCTTGCCCGCTGCAGATGGCAGAGGATATTTTGCTTAGTTATATGATCCAGCATAGGCTGTTTGTCTACACCAGATAGTCTTTAAAAGCATTTTAATGGATTAAGCCAATCAGCTAAAGGAGTTAACATCTGAAAAGTTTAATTCACACAAAATCCAAACTCTTCTTGGAAATGTGCACAGATCCAAAATCTCTTCAGCTGTCTTTATCTGCAACCCGGCATTGTGTTCAACTTTTTCCAAACTCACTTCATGATTAATATTGATCACATTCTGTGGGTTACATACGTGCACACTGTACTGTAGATGATTCAAGGTTTCCACACCTACACAGCACAGATCCTTGTCTCCCAGCTTGTTGAGCTGAGAATGTGGCCCTGTACCAGGTACCAGCCCACTGAATGAATAAAACAGTGTTAGCAAGTTAATCATCTGTTCTCATTTACAGCTTAGTTGTCTTGGAGAGACGTACAAAATAAAGAACAGCTTTCAAGTCTGAAAAAAAGGGGCCATATTTAGAGTGTTATATGGTGTTGGATGCTTTAACTTATCTGCATATGTATATTACACGTTGAAATATCACACACAAAAAAAGCACCAAAAGGCTGGCCTTTAAAGCGTGAAAGCAAGCTGATTTTACGTACTTAACAGTGCAAAAAAGCTTAAATTACATCAATAATTAATCAATAATAGCAAAAAAAACAACAAAATCCTTAGTTTTAGTTTTTAATCAGAGCCAGAAACCAAATAAAAATCAAAGTAAATCACAAAAAGTCTTGCAGGTCCTATAGTTTTACACTGGTGTTATTTTGATTAGGTACACACATCATCAAATGGCTGAATAATTAAAGTGGACAGCCACATCCAATGTTCATGAAAATTATCCCCTTTAATTAATTTGAAAGGTTCCCCTCTGTTACGAAAAATAATGATGTATAGGCTTTAATGAAACATATGCGTTGAATAATTGGTTCCATTTATGGAAAAGGATTTCAGCATTTAATGAGGTAAACTTTTAATACCATAAAACAGCCATAAGTCATCATGCTACTGCGTTTCAGCGCAAAAACGACAAACACATCTGTCAGCGGGGAAACTTATGCCACATTAAGCTTTTTTAATTTTTGCTATAATAATGATGACCTAAAACCAGCCCCCACCCACCCCACCCCCCCAGCTGCCATCTTGGTTGTGTGTCCTAGAAAACAGATGACACAGCTGTCACTGAAAAACTACACACCAGTGATTATTTTTTTTTGTGTTCAGCAGAATTAACGCTGGCTTAGTTTGGTACTTTGTCTAGTGTGAGATAACCACTGTATGTATTATTTGTTTGCTCTGAACTCTACTCTAAAGTAATTTTTCATGTTTACAGTGAAATGTTGTTGGATTCATGTTTACCATACTGTTGGCGTCATATTAATGTTAGTTGTGTTTTATTTACATTCCTTTTAGAATAATTAGCAAACATTTTCTATTTTTATCCTCTGATTCATTTGTTTTCATATGTTGGCACGCACTGCAATGATATTACTTAATCTACTGTGCTCTTCCGCAACATGTTGTGACATGTATTACTTGATTAAAGAATTAAACTTCTTGCCTTTAGGACATGCTTATAGAAGTGGATGAAAATGGCACCTTGGACTTGAGCATGAAGAAATGTAAGGAAAATGTGAAAACCCACACGAAGGCACCTTCAGACGACCCGCTGTCTCCTCTCGAGTCCACTGTGGCCAAAGGCGGGAGCGTGCTCATCAGCCCCGCCTTCTACCAGCCGCTGTGTGAGAGAGACAGCTGGGAGAGCCCCATCCCTGTCAACTTCAGCAAAGCACATGTTTTACAGGACAAAGAGGTATAAAAAAACCCCCAAAAAACACAACTGACACCTTTAATGTAATGTAATCTTAAAATTTAAGAATATATTAAACAAATGAGAAATGTAAATGGTGCAGGGTGAGAATTTGAGAGTCTCTGGAGTGTCACCAAACCAAAGACATTTCAGTTACACAAAGTGCATAAATAACACAGAGACTGAGCAGCACAGTAATAGACCAAAAGTAAAAGATTAAGATACAAGATTCCTGGTCAACAGGGAGTACTGATGTCTTGAGTTGAAGTCCCCCAACACCCCGCCTCTATAAGATTCTCTAAAACGTTTTCATAGTTTTCATATTCTGATTATTCGGTTTGCTGCACAAATAGATTTTCTGCACAATAAACTCAACACATCAAACTAAACTGTAACTAAAATCTCAGAACTCTCTATTTGTCCTATAATCATTATCTGATTACATTGTTCTTTCCAGGAAACCAAATAGGGTTTTTAGGAATTTACTGACCTGCAATGAAGCGTTACCTTTTCATTTCCCAACCTCAAATTGTAAATGTTTCAAAGCCTTCTCCACACTGACAAGAATTAAAATATGGCAGAGAATTAATTAATTCTCTTTTATTTATTCACCTTGTGGGCCAAAATGGTGGATAAATGTAGTCTAAAAATAGCCACAGTGTCAAATTTGGTCTAAAAATACTTGAATCACACTAAAAAAGTTTCGTAACTGTAAAATCCCCCAGCTTGCTAAAATCTTAATATTTCCAGCATGAAATACAGATGCCATTAATGTAAGCAACGACCTAAGTATGGTAACATACTTTTTTTTTTTTTTAAAGACAAAGCAGCAGCTCCGGTCAGATCTGTGCAACTATGAAATGTATTAAATATACACTGAGGACTATAGTGCTAATCTAGTCTCCACATATCACTCTTGCCCAGGGGCCTGAATGAAGCTTAATCTGAGCTTTAAAGGTTTTCTTTTCATTACTTCACAGGTGGTATTCATTTGTAGTTGATATCAAAAGTTATCACATTTGACCTGCTTTTAAATCATACACAACATCTGGTGACTGCAGTCTTGTCTGTGTAAAAAGAAAAAAAAAAAAAAAAGGAAATGCATACGTCATGGCCATACATCATAAAAACTATTTGGATTAAGTATGCCTTTAAATGGATGTATGGTTTACTACAGTTTAAGTATTCTTAAGCATAATCTCTTTGCCCTGCACTCCAACCCCCAGGGCTTGTGTTTTAAGAGTATTATACAGGGCTTTTCATTAATTATTCACTTTTAGGTCATTGCAGATTGTGTTCAGGTTCAATATTTTGGACAGCTAAGGCCATGTTTTTATCTTTTCTTTCTCAGCAGGAGGATTACGATCAGGTCTCCTTGGAGGACCAGCACTATCAAGGAGACGGCAGCATGATAAGCCCCAAAACCAAGCTGCTATTACGAGATTCAAAGAAAGAGCTTTTGAGGTACGTCACGTTAAAGACTGAAACATCTCGAGGCATCTTTATTCAGCCAGCTGTGCATAATGTGAGCTTCCCGTTTAGTTGGCAGATGGTCAGTTTTAATAATAAGAAGTGTAACTCCAAACTGTACCTTTGTTTAAGTAGGACAGATTGATATAAGTGAGTCAAAACACACAAATGAAACTCACCGTGTTACATATATGACTGTAACTGGTATGTCTGCAGGTTCATGTGGAGAAGAAATGTATCTATTTGAAAGTGAGTTTTCTCCCTGTATGTCCTGTACAAGCTTACAATTCTTGACTCTTGTAGTTAGAGTGCATGCTCTGCTGGGTCTCCTCTTGAGAATTACACCACGAGAAAAGTAGGATCCTCTAGTTTCCACAGCACAGCACCCCCTCCGACATTCAGAGACATTGTTAAACTGAATGTTGAGCAAAAATAATAATTTTCTACTAAACTTCCTGCTGTACTAACTCTTTTTTTACTTTAATGCCCATGAAAAGGTTCTCAATGTAAAAGAAAGATTCAGTTCAAGCTTTGCAAAGTCTGTGGGAACTAGAGTAATCTGTGTATTAAATGCTTTGTGTTCTCCTGCAGCTGTCCGACCCCAGGCTGTGACGGCAGTGGCCATGTGACGGGGAATTATGCATCACATCGGAGGTACTGTAATTAATTACACTCTCATTAGACGCAGCCAGCACATATATAGACAAGGGAAACTGTACTGATTGTTTGATTATGTTTATTTCTACAGTTGAAAACTTGTCTCATAGCTTGTTTAGATAGATTTTATGTCGTTTCTTTCCCCACATTGGTGACAGGAAAAAGCTTTTTCATGAGGAAGAAGTGGAATTGTGTTTTCAAACAATTTTGTATAAATATGCATTGAGACATTGTATTAAGATTATTTAATTCAGCTGTGATCAAAGAGTGCATTAAAATGACTGTTAGCTCTTTATCCTCTTCAGTGTGTCTGGATGTCCCCTGGCTGACAAAACACTCAAATCACTGATGGCAGCCAACTCTCAGGAACTAAAGTATGTGTTTTGAAAACTGTTATTGTTGCTAAAGGATTTTACACATTAAGCTAGGCAGCTTGTTTTTGCCTTAGTGAAGATCAGCTCAGGTCAACGCATTCCTTTCCTTTCCTTTCCTTTCTTCTCCTCTCCTTTTCTTTTCTTTTCCTTTCCTTTCCTTTCCTTTCCTTTCCTTTCCTTTCCTTTTCTTGTCTCTCCTTTCCTCTTGTCTCCCTTTCTTTCCTTTCCTCTCTTTTCCTTTCTACTACACGTTAAGCACAATCTCTATGTACTCCACATGAAGTTGTTTGCTATTTGCACCACATCTCTGCATATTAGCTTGAATTCACTGCTCTACTCTCAGTCTTTTGCTGTAAAAAGCACCTGGTCTCTGTGTCTCTCAACCTGCAGGTGCCCAACACCTGGTTGTGATGGATCTGGACACGTGACTGGGAACTATGCTTCGCACAGAAGGTAGCAGAGAAAAATCATAGCAACTGAGCATGAAATACATTTGTCAGATGCATGACATTCAAACAGATGGTGAAAGTCTCACTTTATACTGCAAACATGCTGCACTTTTTGAGATCTTGTTTTTACTGATTTTGTTGGCTGTCTTTCATGTATCTATGCATTCATTTATTATTTTAATATCCAAATTACATGCAGTTTTAAGGCTGTCTGTTTGATATTCTATTTTACATATCGGTGCAGTTGTAGTACAACTTTACAACAAAACAACAGGCTGCTATGTGCTAACAAAAAGTACAACGTATACAATTATTAAAGTATTTGTCAATTAATGAATTTAATTTAATTTAGATGTGATTAAATGTGCAACTGAAATTTCTATCTACCTGTCTGTCTGTCTGTCTGTCTGTCTGTCTGTCTGTCTGTCTGTCCGTCCGTCTGTCTGTCTGTCCGTCTGTCTGTCTGTCTGTCTGTCTGTCTGAACAGGCTGAACAGGCTGATATATGCTAATGCAGAGTACAACTTCTGCATTAATTAAACCGTTAATTCTATTTACATTAATACATTTAGATTTGCTTAAACGTGTGTCATTGAAACTCCATATTCCTCATAGCTGCCTGTGCGATTTTAGCTTTTGTTTTAAGTCTTCTATAGTTTTCCTTCATGTTAACCCATACTGTTTCCAACCGTTTTTTAGCTTGTCAGGATGTCCACGTGCCAGAAAGGGAGGTTTGAAGCTCACACCAAACAAGGATGACAAAGATGAGCAAGAGCTTAAGTAAGAGTTTTTGTTTTTTTCCTCATCCCATGCTGTCATGTTTTTTGTTTCAAAATTAAAACAAGAAAACATTGTGGAAATGCGTCATGCTTTTGTACCCGGGGCATTATACCTGGAGGCCATTAAGTTAAACAAAGAAAATAATACTTCTGTTGTCATAACATTAGTGAATTATTTTCTAAGGATTAGCAGCATGTTTTTGTGGGATTTTTTTCAGGGTTTTGTATTTTTCCTATTTTCTGAATGGAATATCTGGCTTATCACTCTTCACTGAGTGCTTTCTTTATAATTATAGTATACTAAGAAAATGTTGAATTGCTTGCTCCGATGGCATTGTGCTCATTTGCAGCTTAATCATTGCTGTCTGTGAAAGTGTTATTGGATAAAAAATAATGTAATTGATTTGCAGTTTAAATCCAAAGTCAGATATATGAGCCCTTGTTTACTTATACATCTGGACACTGATTTTTTCTTTTTAATTACTAATGCAAGGGCATGAGCTTAGGAATTATACTGGAATAGATCTCATACACATTAAGAGAGACAGGGAGAGACAGGGGGAGGGTAGCAAATGTCCCTAGATTATTGTAAATAGTAGGCCATATGGCATGCCTCCATTGTCCTGGTGCCTTGCATCAAGCTACCTACCTGTGGTAGATGTAAGTAATGGGACTGGTGTTGTTTTGTCCTCTAAGTGCTGCTGTGCTGTCGAGCAACAAAATGCTGAAACAGGCTTTTTGCAGCAGCACTCTACAGCGTGTGTGCCATTTGTATCATCTCAGGTGACCTTTCACCTTTATCAATAAGGGAAGGGTTAGCCACCTTCAAATTACATTCTTTCGCATGAGGGGATACATGACAATTATCTGTAATTCATGTCACTCCATTACTGACCTGCAGAAAACAGGCCTGAAAATACAACTGACAAACTCTTAATGACATTCAGCATGAGTTGTGCTTTTGTTTTTCAAGCACAAATATCAGTCACCTCGAAATGTATGCACCGAACAGAGTGTTCGCTCTAACTCAAGTTTTAGTGGATTAGTAACTTATAGTTAATGCGATTATTTGAGTCCATCTCTAGTTTTGGCGACTTCATTTTTAATCAGCATTTGGCTGGATTAATCAACTTAATGGTTAACAAATCTTCCGGTCTAGTTATTGAAAGAGAGATTTTTTAAATTATATCAGAGAATGATTTAGTTTCAACATTTTTTTGAACATTTTTTTGCAGTTTATCAATGGAGTACTTGTTATTTCTGTGCAGTTAAATGTCTCTGTTTTGTCTGTAGCATAGAAATCCAAATTAGTTTGTTTTTTCTCGTGTGAATCAGTGGTATTTGCAGGTTCAGAACCTGTACGACTCTTTGTGTTTCTGTGGTAGGTGTCCAGTCATTGGATGTGATGGACAGGGCCATATATCGGGAAAATACACATCCCACCGCAGTGCAGGCAGTTGTCCACTCGCTGCCAAAAGACAGAAGGAGTCGTCCATCAATGGGCTGCCCTTTGCTTGGAAGGCCAATAAACAGGAACTACCCCATTGTCCCTTGCCTGGCTGCAATGGCCTCGGACATGCCAATAATGTGTTTGCCACTCACAGAAGGTGAGGTCGCCTGTCCTCCATTTTATCTCTAAACAACACTGCTGGTCGACATGTTGCATTCTTACTGTACAATGGCACCGTTTTCACTCCCTCTAGCAGTCTCTGTTGATGCTAAAGTTTGAGGATGTTCTTGCTCCTAACATAATCATTTGTGACCTGCTGAACTAGTTTGTCGGGTTGCCCACTGAACGCACAGAGCATCAAGAAAAAACACTCTGAGGAAGAGATGATGACTATCAAATTGAAGGCCAGCAGTGGTAAGCTACTCTGACATGCTGTGTGGTATGACTATACTCAAGTATTCTGCAGTTACATGTATCTTGGCATAAAAAAAATCAATATTTGCTGTTGTTTGAACATGATAAATTAGATCTGTTTCAACTCAGGTGTTGAAAACAAAGAAGATATTCAACATTTGGATCATGAAATAAAAGAATTGAATGAATCCAACATGAAGATAGAAGCAGATATGATGCAACTCCAAACCCAGGTAAATATTTACTCCCACAAGTTTGGTTTATGGACACCAGCTTGAGATCCTTGCTCGCTCGATTTGACAAGTCTTTTTTTTTTTTTTTTTTGTACCCGAAAGCAGATCTCCTCTATGGAATGTAACCTGAAGACAATTGAAGAGGAGAACAAGATGATCGAACAGCACAACGACAGCCTTCTGAAGGAGCTCGCTTGCCTTAGCCAAGCTCTCATTAACAGTCTAACAGACATTCAGCTGCCTCAAATGGTACAGTAAGCCTTGACCACAGACTCCACTACAACTCATTATATCTAACCTGTCCTGGAAGAAATGTCATTTTCTATATATTGTCATTTCTGCTGTGCTGTTTTCACTAATAGTTAAACATGTTTTTGTTGCAGGGACCCATCAGTGAGCATAATTTTGAAGCCTATGTGAACACATTAACTGATATGTACAACAACTCGGAGCATGAATACTCTCCAGAGTGCAAGGCCCTCTTGGATAATATCAAACAGGCTATTAAGGGCATCCATGTTTAAGCTGTAGAGCTACCAAGAGGTTTCTTTGACTTCGGATAATGGCACTAGATAGCTCTATTTTACTGAAGAGTCCTGGCTTGGCTGCATGTATAAGACAAGGCTTTTGGAAATGTGTTTGGCATTTCCCGGTAAATACACTGCACTGAGAAAATTACCAGCCGGATTTGTAATGCTTTTACTGTTTCTGCATTCACTTGATATGTTTATCCTGGTGAGATTTTTACCCCTCTTGCACTTAATTATTTTGTATGGTTTGCTTGATTTTAATCCGTATGTGTTCATGTCATTCTTATATTATCGCTATTTATTATTATATTTGTTCATCAGTGTATTTATTTCCTCAATTTTTATTTATTTCTTGAATTGTAAATGCTTAATATCTGAGAAATCTGTTTGACTTTCTGCACATTGTAAATTACATAGAAGCACATTCCAATTTCATGGCATACTTTTGCCATCTAGTGTTGAAAAACTTATATTATTATTATTAGACCATAAGGATCTCCCTTCAAAGTAAAAACCTACAAAAACGATTAAGCATCGATATTTTTAAGCATTGCTTTTGCTTTCTTTATTGGAAACTGAATGTATGGTAAGACATAGTGAACACTGAGATCAAAAAAATGCAATGCAACTGTACTGTACCTTTTTCTTCTCAACCAATAACAGTTGAATGCAACCAGGAGGTGACACTGAGCAAAAATGCAACAACACTCAGTGAACTGAATGTCCAATTCTGCTTTGCATAGTGTGCCACAAGAAGAGTGCAACAAAAATCAAGAATCCACTTTGTCAAGATGTCTTTCTTTTTTTAAATATAGATATTAAACTGCCTTCTGTGCACACACTTTGGAGTGTGCATATAGTATGTGCCTAAATGTATATGAATCCATAAAAATATACGAGTACTATGTTTTGTGGTAGGACAGTATTATGTGGATGGTGTCTAATTTATTATACAGTACAATTATTTTCATAGGAGGAAAATGTTCCTGATGACTGTTTAAATACCGTTGTCTCAGTAGCTGTAATCTCAGAGTCAGGTTTTGAAGTATCATGACTGAGATCGAAAAGTCTGGTGTTTATTTTAACTTTTGCTAGCATGGAGAGGGGAAAAAAGTAGGAGTGAATTACAAAAAAACATCTACTTCTGTTCTATCTTAAACTGCTTACAAGCCTTAACATTTCAACCAGTCTTACAGTTTGAATATTCTTGTAACGCTTGGGGCAGATTTGAATAGTAGCTATTTCAAAACCGAGCTGACTACCACTACAACTTGCATTTCAGTTTCGATCACAAAATGCAAAAAAAAGAAAAGAAAAAAAAAAAAAAGAAATGAAAACATAGACAAATGATAGTTGTTGGCTAATCAGTTGTTTGTTTGCATCAATTGCACTTTTGTATTTTGATTATTTTGTATTTTTAGTTCCACCACACTGCCCTTGACTTCAACAAAAAGAGAGAAATGGGACACTGTAGTCTTATAACCAAACTATACATGTCTCAATTTCACATGAGGCTTATCCCAAGAAAAAAGAATAAAAATAACTAATTCATTCGAGCAATACATTTTTCATTTCTGCAAAAAAGAAGTCAAAGACATGTAGCCTAGGACACTGCGAAGAAACAAATGTAACAGCAAAAGAGCCAAATTACAGAAAAAAATAAGACCCTATTTTATCCAAATACTCAATACGTTTTAAAGAATTTTAATCTTTTAAAAATTGAATCACATTCTTTAATCCTAACAATCCTTTATTTATAATTTCTTATATTAAATTCCTATACCACACATCGTTTGCTCAGGAAGTTTTGTGAATAATATTTTTATTTTTTCCCTGTTAGTATTTGATGTTTTGTAATGTGAAATGCTTTTTTGTGGACCGATATTAGTATGATATGAAATTGTATTGTATTTCTTTTCTTTTACATTAAAATGTAATGCTTTTTTCAGTTGAAGTAGTTTGTAAATTGAAACTTCCTATTACTTTTACTATTTCATAATAAACAGATATGCGCTGTGTTGTACAGTTTGTGTATGGTAGAAATAAACTTTTCAAATGGTTGTGTGGTTTCTCAAAGCTCAAGTGCACCGTTAGTCAAACATGAACCCAGTCAGAAGTCAAAGGTATCTGCTTTCCTTAGGCATTAGCATCACCTAGTGGTGAATGTGACGCATTACACCTAAAACATCAGGGAGTGGTCAGTGGCATTCAGATGCAGAAAGTTAAAGAAAGAAGTGTTTGGGGTAAAAGAATCAAAATAAAGAGAAATAAGAAATAATTGCAATGTTACAGTTTCAGTCCAGCTTGATACCTTTGCTGAATGTCATTCCCACTTATAAAAACAAAAAATGCCCCAAATATTACTTGAAATAAATCAAAATATACTGCACAATACAGTCTGTTTCAGCGTATTTTGTTTCGGGTTGCAACCATTTTTCTTATCAGTTAATCTGCCAGTTGTTTTTTCAGTTAATTGATTGATATTTGGTCTATAATATTGGAAAATGTCAATTGTTGTTGTTGTTAATGTGTCGACTTCCTATTGCTTGTTTTGTCTGACCAACAGTCCAAAGCCCAACAATGTTTAGTTTACTTTTACATGAGACGAGCAAAAGCAGCAAATCCTCAGCTTTCAGAAGCTAGCACTAGTAATGAAAAATAGCATCAATCAATCAGATATCAACAGTTGCTGGTAAATTTTCTGCCGATTGACTAATCAATTCATCAACTGATTGTTCCTCTTCAGACTTAGTTTACAGACTCTAGATTAGACAAACTTAGACAACAGGTCATATCAAACAAACAAAACTGAGGAAGTTATGTCAAATAAACAACCGATCTCTTAACCAATTTGGACTGTTGGTTAGTAAAAACAAGTTGCCTGAAGACGTCAATATGGACTGTGGGAACTTGTCACAGGCAGCTGCCAAACTTTTCTGATTTTGACATTTTATGGACCAAAATGATAAATTGAAAAATGATCTGGAGGTTCAACAATGATGGAAATAACTGTTAGTTGCAGCCTCACAATGATTCAGAGATAACGTTGAGTTCACAAATACATAATTAAATCTCTGTATCTTTGATGTATTTACTTACAGACATTAAAGTGGGGAAATAAGAGGAATTATATGCAAGGACCCATTGAAACAAAGGCAGCTCATGCAGCAAAATTAAACCACAGTTCAATTTGTGGTGTAGTAACAACACATCATTCAGAATATGAGGCTGCTCAGCGCACCACAAACATATTTCCTGTCATGTGATAGACAACCCAGTCTTCCTGTAATGTACATGCTGTGTGTTTAGAACATGAGAGGGTAACAGATATATAAAGTAACACACACATACACCCATACACACACACATACACTGTTGGGATGTGACCTCAGCTAACCCTGCTGAAGTAAACTGTCTGTGTATATTTACTTAATAAAACAGGTGGCAAGAAAATGTTTGGTTTCATGGAAATAACATAACACGTAAGTGTGGCCAAAGGATCCTATGTTTGTGTGCAATAGTGTAGTTTTTTTTTTTTAAATAATATGTTTTTTTATGCCTTATCTAACTCAGTTCCTTTCCTCAGTATTCAGTTGTATTTTCAATTTTCACAATAATCAATAATTAATGTAAAACCAAATGAACTCAGTGTTTCTCTCTAATTGACTTTAGAAGACAGACTATCATGTAGGAAGATAAAATCATTTTTTGTTTACCTACATTGAACAGTTCAATGAATAATAAAAATCAGAGAGTCAATGCTTTTTCTTTGTGGCTAGTTAAAACTTTCTCAGGGGGCATGAGACTCCTGACCTTGGTATTTCTAAAATGCCCTGGTTTTATGTATCACATACTAATCATGGTGCTAAAAGCAGGTCAGACTTGGAGATGCTGATCTTGTTTGAATCATTAGTCAGAAATCTTAATGCCGTGAGTGACATGACTAATGATCCTCCCTGAGTAGGTATTCAATTACTAGAGGGACTTGAATGAACCCAAATTAAACACTCTGCAACCTTGTGTATTTTGTGCTTTTAATAGTTTGTGTTGATGTAAGTATAAAGCTCAATACCTCTCAGTGTTACGCAATTAAAGCCACCCTTGCAGGAAGTAAACAAATTCTTCACCTTAGAAGACAACCTGTAGCAGAAAAGCACCACACACCGCAAAAAGTGCTTTGCCAAAAAATGTATATACAGAAAGTAAAAATCAGCACATTCCTCTATGAATGTTGATGGATTTGATAAACTTGATTTCTCTACCAGACACTTTGGCAACTGCTCAATCAGACCATTTAGTGCTCCAGAGAAAGGTTTGGTGGTAGAAAACTTAAATTTGTGTTAAATAGGATCTACTCTCCTTTATGATAAGAGAAAAGTACAGGAAGATGATCAGTGTAGCCGATAACTGTGTCTCTAAAACGTCTTAATAAACTAAACAGCTTGGTTTGAAATGTTCTAATTTTCTTGAGCTGACTGTATATTTGGTAGTCAAAATCTTCCTCCTGAAAAATAGGTGATCAATAGTAATATCAAAAGATGAGGTGAAGTGAGGCCCCTGATACCGTGGCTATGTGTCCTACAAATCAAATTACAACTACAGTACAACAAAAAGCTAGTCTAGTGAAAGCTGACCGGCCCAGACCCACACGTGTCTGCTGACCACAACTGCTTCCTTATTAAACCTGGTAATCATCTTTTCCCACACTTCGAGAACAGTTCAGGATCCAACTACAGATCAAATTTAGGCCTTTTCTTAAGGGAACTGTGCGAGGTTACGAGGTGGGAGAAGCTTCTAAGCATCACTTGAATTGGATATTCTCTTTTTAAAGACAATGAAAATGAGCCACACTATTATCATAGCCATATTAGTCCTTTTTTCATATGTTTTTCTAGGTAAAATTTAATCAGTGCTTAGGACATTCATCAGTTGAGCTGCCAGTAACCAGTTTAGATAGATAGATACATCGATAGAGGGCAACATTAGATATGATTTAACTTCAAAAAGATGAAAAAACATAAGTGTGGCTTGACTTTTTTGGATTGTTTGAGCGGTAAATAAATTTAAAAACAAACTGTGGCGAAAGTAATGCTCAGTTAACTGTCATTTTTTCTAAAAGCTTACAACATCTGGTCTCTGTAGCCTACAGGACTAATCCAGGATGCAACAAAAGAGGGCATTGTTGGATCTGTAATCTTTTGAATTACTTTCATTAGTCAGTTTGGAAACCTATCAACGTGTGTTCTCTGCAACTGGTGTGATTTTCTCTGTAGTGAAGTACATCACTCCTGACTCCAAAAAGTACCCAAAATTGCTTCAGTAAAAAGAGCCTTGGTGCTGTGTACTGTGTTGGCACTGATATTGTACAAAGATGATGAGATTAAAAAAACAGTGGTTAAATATAAAGATGAGTAGAGCTAATAGTAACTGAGTAACATAAACTGATGTACTTCGACATCATCAAAGTCAAAGTACTGGCTGAGATTTTCTCACAAAAGCTACTGTTGCCACCTTTGATATTGTAATGGACTGATAGATTGTGGTGATAAAAGTAGCCTACTCATACAAATACAGCATTGTAGTTGGTTAAGTCAAACAGTAGGTAACCACTGGTTTAATCTTTGAAATGTATATTTAATGTAAAATCTGTAGCTTGTAACTATAGCTGACCAACAATCTAAAACCCAAAGATATTTAGTTTACTATCATATCTGATAAAGAAAAGATAAAAATATTCACAACTGTTTAAACTGGAATCTGCAAATGTTGGCATTTTTGCTTTAAAAAAAAGGAAAAAATGATTCAAATAGCTGCTGATTAATTTTATTGTTTATCTAATCAATTAATCAACTTATTGATGCATGATTGATATACAAATTAGAAACTTAACTGTGACAGTAAAACATAGAACTTAAAAAAGTAGACAGATAGATAGAAAGATAGATAGATAGATAGATAGATAGATAGATAGATAGATAGATAGATAGATAGATAGATAGATAGATAGATAGATAGATAGATAGATAGATGGATGTGAAGCAACAGTGCTTCCCTCTATCGACAACATTTTAAAACCACGTGACCTGTGTTTACATCCTCTCCTCAGCTGTTTCTTTCTTCATCCGCTTCGACACAGCGGCTTGTCCTTACTACTTTACCTTACCAAACCAACCAGCTGGTTAGCTCAGTTAACTAGTTCTCAGCCTCTACGGGAGGCATTTCACGTCTCAAAGTTACTGTCACTGATCGTCGCATTGCACAGTGCGTCCAGTTACAAGGAGTGAGTTAATGCGACACTGCATTGTGAGTATTTTTTAATTTCTTTTCAGCTAACTGCAGTTTATGTGCAAGTTAGCCGGTGTGCATCGTCGGTTGCCTCTCTGGGTGATAGTTTTGATAGTTTTATATTCATGTGACAAAACAGAGTAGGTGTGCTGCGTGTTTTCTGGCTGTATAACGGCAGGGTGAAGAGGCGAGCTTACCTAACCTGCTTTGTCTCTGTTTTGATGATGGCGCACTCAGGCCCACTAAAGCTAGCGTTAGCCAGGTTAACTTTAGCTCAGCTGCCCGTAGTCCGACAAAACACGGAAGACTTGAATGCTTAACTCTCGATTTAAACCCAGCAATTCACTGCCACGTTTGCAAAATTCACACACATTTTTTGTGCACCTTGTCTTTCATTTTGATGCGTGTGTGCGTGTGTTTGTGTTTGTGTGCAGGCTGCTCAAGCAGAGACTTTAGTTACATCAGGCGGAAGAGGCAGCGAGAAATCAACGTCATCATTGTTTTTTGTTTTTGTGTTTTGTTTTGTTGCGATTTCTCCTCGGCTGTCTCTCAAAACCTGCAGTGGTGATATTCAGCCTCTTCTTGACAAACCAGTTTAGCTACTTGCTGCTAAAGATTGAGGTTAATCGCACTGCAGAGAGCTGGACGGCAACTGCGTTTTGGTTGAAAACAAAAGCTGCATGAAAACACAAACGCACAGACACACAACCTCTCTCAGTGTTTGTCATCTTGTGTAATGAGTGCTTGACGGGCCGTGTGTTTCTCACAGATGTCAACGGGCAGGATTAAGAAACAGCCATGATTATTAACACTTGACAACATTTCATGAAAACGCTGTTGTTGTTTTGCTCCATCGTCACACGCAGTGCGAGGAAAGTGTCCGACCCTCTGATTGGCTGACAGGCTGCCGTCTGTGTGGCAACTGCAGCACGTGACCAGGTACGGAGCTGATTGGCTTCATCAGGTGTCAATTCTGGGGAACTTAGGAACATCTGTGAGTAACCAGAAAAATAGAAACGCCTGTATAATGTGGAGCAACATCCTTGGAGGAAGTACCACCTTACTTTAGCTGTTTCTTTAAGTTTCTGAAGGTGTTCCTAATATTTTGGTACAGTTAGGTTGGTTACATTAATTAAATCCAAATCCACTTGCCAAATCCAAATTATTCTGTTTCATGAAGTTGAGCTTTTGTCATTTGCAGGTGATTTAGAATTATAAATAACTAAAACTCAAAGATTCAGTTTAGATCTGTTGTTGTGCTAGAAGTTTTTAATGATAGCTACTAAAATAATTAACATCAACATTAATTAAGCTAGCCTAATTGATTGTTCCAACATACTGACTTTTACAACCCATATTTCACAAACTGCTTGATCCAACTAATAGAGGGTCTGATTTTCAACTATGAGGTTAGTGAACTCAAACTATTGGTTTGATATGCATACAAAGTTTAATCTACTCTCCTGGAGTTAAAGCTACAGTATGTAATTTTTTTCCTTATAGTTTTTTTGTTGTTGTTGTTGTTGTTGAAATATGCATCAAAACATATGTTAATGTGGAGAGGTGCTGTCAAAAGCTTCTGTGACCCAGACTCATTGAACAGCCTGGCAGCAGTGAGGAGGTATTCCCTTCTGAAGTTTCTGAGCAACCCTCTTGCTTCTAACCAATCAGAGAAGGCTAAAGTCATAACTGGGAGCTGTGCATGATTGCACTTCTCCCTACTACTTCTCGGCTCACGCTAAGACTTAAAGTTAGTATGAGCTACTGTAAGATGTTGCTGTGGCTGACTCGCAGGCTAACAAACTCTCAATTCCTGCACTAGCGTACACAACAAGGATGTTGGAGCAATAAATTATTATTATCAGTTGATTAATCTGCTGATTATTTTTCTCGTTTGGTCTATAAATTGTATCAAAATAGTGAAAAATGTCCATCACAATGTCCTAAATCCCAATCAGTTGTCCAAAACTCAACAATATTCAGTTTACTGTCACAGAAGACAAAACAAAATCGGCAGATCCTCACAACTGAGAATCTGAAATAATTTCTGAACCATCTACATCATGGCAATTCCTAACTTGAGCTGCAATTTACAAGTATCAAAAAATCTACCAATTGTTTTTGCAAATAATAATTATGTCTAAATGTTAGACAAAAGTAGAAATTACCAATTATCATTTCACAGGGCCCAGGATGGTGTTTTGTCCTACTATCCATGTATATGAAAAAGAAAAGCAGAATATATTCACATTAAGGAAGTTTGTTTTTTAAATGATTACTTCATTATCAAACTAATTAATAAATCCACTATTAGTTTAGCTTAATGAACACCTGTGACCCAGTGTTGATAGCAGTTCACAACACTTAAAGTGTGTTGCCTTGCTGGCAGCGCTGTGATGCTGACTTTTTCATCACACATCAGATAAAATAATAAATGGATAAATTGTTTACTGTTTTAAAGATGTGTTCAGATCAAAAGTGACAGTGTAGAAAGTCAATGGTGAGATACAGTTTCAAGTTTATCAATGTGCCACAAACTGAGGGAAGGACGCAGCTACTTAAGTTTAATTAAATTGAGATAAAATTACAATCATATCCCGAAACTGTAAGACTACTCCTCTTGAATACACAGAGACAGCAGGAGTAAAATTAAGAGGAGCCAGAGAAGAATAAGAGACACAACTGGAGTTGTGGTGCCTGTTCCTGTTGTCAGCCTGGCACGACAAAGGCCTTAACTGTCACATCTCTTGGCTGTTTCTGGCTAATTAACACAGTCTGGTGGTCACATTTGCATAAATAAAGAGTGAGGCAAATACACTTTTAATTAAGTCTGAAGGCACCAAAAGATCATTAGTACTTGCTTGAGGATGTAGTCAGATGAAAAGCCTTATTATTGCCTAAATCAGGAGGGTTTATCCCCTGCTGAGCATGAAAATGTTCAGATGTTTGCATGGTGGTCCTGAGGAAGATGCTAAAATAAGGTTAATTATGGGGAGTGACTCAGTAAACTGTATCCTGTGTAGTTGTGGAAATTACAGAATAAGTCTTGATGTAATACCTCAACTAACATTGTCCAAAACGGCATAGCTGGAGAGGAAGACACATCACTGGCATGGGAAAATATTTTTTTAATAGAAATTGATCTTGTGTAATGTATTAAAAACACACAACAACATGCAGGCTGTGCCAAATAAAAATAAAAATCACAAAAAAAAAATCTGAGGTTATGCCTCATGTTTATTCATATCAGAACATACTTTCTACTGTTGTATCAGAAGACAATACATTGCTTGTTTTTTCCCTCTTACCTCCAAACTATTAATACAGTTGAACTGGGAAAATGTCCAAGGTCATGAGGGTCAAAACTATTAAATGGCTTCTTCCTTTCCGGCAGTATAAACTTGCTACAGTGAATATGTAATAAAAGATAATGTGTAAAAGGTTTGCCTTGGTGAGGTCAGTAGGTCAACAAAATCCAGAGGATACCTCCCCTGGGGAGCATGAATGTAAGCAGACAGCTTTATAGTGTTCCACATAAACAGGTGTTTATGTAAAATTGGACATTTTACCATAAATGTGATACTATAGGAAAGGTCGGGCGGGGCCAAAATCATAGGACAGGTGGAAAATTTGAACCTGTTGTGGCACAAGCCTCATCAACCAGATGAGGCAATCATCAAATTCATTAGCACTAATAGACTAACTGACTGACTAACATTGCTATACCTAGAGCCATGCTGTCACTGTGGCTATAATTTAGCATGAGCTTCACAAACGTAATATTTATTACAGGATGGTTGTGAAATGAATTGCAGTCTGCAGGTGCTTTATGATTTTCATTTCACTCAGTCTGGAGAGGAATGCAGCACAATACCATTTAGTCACAGTTTTCACAGAGAAATATTCTGGTATAGATGACTTCAATAACATATTCCTCTCAGGTAACATGAGCACTTCTATGAAATTTGCATTTGTAGAACAGACTGTGTTTGCACATGTTGTATTAATAATACATTTGGCTTCACAGACAAATTTGTAGCAGAATTTGTTTCCCAAACAGCCAGATCTAATTAATGAAACCTTTTCAAATATTCGGTTTTCTTTCTTCTTTTATCTAGTATTTTAGGCCATGTTCACCAAAAGGAAAAAATAAAAAAGCCATCCTTTAATGGGGTGTGTGTTTTTGTGCGGACATGTTGTTTCATATACCAGCAAGACACTGGGAGTCCAGTTGGCAGAATGGATTTATGTGTTTAAAAGTTTATTAGATGTCAAAACTCAGCACATCGGTTTGTTATACTCACAGACAGGATTTTACAACACTGGAAAGTTACAATTGCAGCAGTTGTGTTATCTGTTGTCCCAAGAATCTCGTCAGCAGCCAAACCAGATTCAACTTTTTTGCCGGACAACACAGCGTTTTTTTGGATGGACCTTTCCTTTGGCCCCCTCACTTCCACAATAAATGAATGAGAGGAGCTATGTTTTTCCACGCAGAGTGAGTGTCAGTGTGAATGCAGCCTTATCCTCCAATGTGAACACATGTTCACATTTTTTTGCTGCAGGGAAAATAGAACAAAACATTCACACACCGGCCTCAAGAAATGTAAATTGACAAACAGGATTTGTGTATTTTATTGCATTATTCATTTCATTAATCACAAATACGCTCAGTGATCACTTTATTAGGTACACCTGTACAATCTAGCACAAATCAATACAATAGCCTACCTGTGTCTTAAATTCTAGGTTTCTAACTGATGTTGCTGGAAATGTTTAAAGTCACTCATGTGTTTATTACTGAAGTCAAAGTTAAAGCTGGTGCTGAAGTGGACTGCATCACATTGAGATGCATTTTCTAATTTTTTTGATCTTACATACATGAGTGGGGCAGAATATTAGAAACACATCTGAAAATAATGCATTCCAGTACAACAACACAATCTATCACGCTATCACAAACTAAGTTCTTAATTCTAAAAACAATATAATTGAATCAAAACTACATCGTAAAACTAGATTTAATGGCAGAGCAGTTGTATTGGATTGCATTACACTGTAGTGGCCACTGAGTGTTTATTTCTCACAGTTATTGTAGCTTGAAACCAGTCAGTGATTACAAATGCTTGAATCTGCCAAATTAATTTGGTGTACCCTTGATCGAAAAAGTGAGGAATGTGACTAAAGTTATTGTTAGCTTTATTCCTGCACGTGTGATTACTTTTCTACTAATGCACATTATATAGGAAAAGTGCTCTGGTGTTTTCCCACATAGGTTTGAGTATAATTCTCTTTCTTCTGGCAAAGCTGCAAATAGTCTGATAAGATGTCTGAAATGTGCACAGTAAATACTTGTAGCTATGAAGATTATCAGTTTAGCTCACACACTGTCTGTTGATCAGCGGCGTGCACGTCTTGGGTGTGCTGCCTAGACAGGCCTTTGGTATTTAGTTACAGCACTAGAGCTGATCTTGGGTTCTTGGGTGTTGCCGGAGGATCTGTTATAGGTTTCCTCATCCTGCTTGGTTCAGTGAGGTGTCCATAAATGGGTCACGGCAGCCCGTCATGAGTTGAAATGGCATCCATGCACTTTCCATATACCCCAGGGGTCATCCTAGGCCTTCCTGTGTGTGTTTACCAGTGGATTCCTGTTCTCAACATCTTTTTCTATTAAGGCTTCAGCAACAAATGTTATTACCAAGCTGGCCTTTCTTGATTTGTCTTAAAGGGGTGGATGAATAATGACCTGCTTCACGACTGGGTTATCATTGGTAAGACTGCACAGCATTTACCAAAAGCAATTTGCCTATAGAATACCTCCCCTGACCCATTTTCCTGGATTTGCTCTCAACTGCAGGCAACTCAAAGGGCTATGCATTGCAGAGAGGAAGAGGGAAAAAATGGGATAAAAAAAAAAATACACTGCTGTACAATCAGTGATGGTGAGCGAATCAATGACTCTTTTGCCTGCAAGAAAGAGCCAATGGAAAATTACCTTACCAGGCCTCCCACTACAAAGTCACCTCTGAATTTAATCTTTATTAGCTGAGTCAGATGTGGAGATGCTGAGAAGGCAGAGAGCGATTTCAAGACTTGTCTCCCTCGGCTTCAATATACCCATTCACCCTGTGGCAGTGTGGGATATTTTTGTTAGCAAAGTTTTCATAAAATGTTTATATACGTCTTTGTTGTTATAATGTGGTACTTTTATAAGGAAGTATTACATAGTGAAGGCAGTAGATCAGTATTTCTAATCTAAGTAACTTTCAAAGCACCAGAGATCGGTGCATATTTTTGCAAAGACCCACCCCTATAGCAGTGATTTCCAACCTTTTTGGCTTGTGAGCTTTTAAAAAGAAACTGCCTTCTTTTATTGTGACCCCTCATCACAGGTTATGGCCTTAGTTTGGACATGAGCAGGTCAACCAAAGAGTCGTTTGATCTTCTCAGACTGTTTCATTTGAAGAGTTTTTAGAGGCCTGACGTGCAGAAAGTATTCAGTACAGTAAAAAGCCTGAAGCTAACTTTGTTTCACCTCCAACTTTCTCTTTGTACATTAATTCTCTGTTTCAGTACAGCAGGTAAGCCATATATTATAAAAGAATAAAACAATGTTTTCATCAAGAGTATGGCCCCTGTGTGTGGTTGGATTTTTAGAGACATCCATGTTATGTGATAGGTAGACTTGCGAGGATAAATGCAGTAAGTCCCTCCTTCACAAAGTTTATAATGTTCTTAGGAGGAAATACTGAACTTTAGTTGGGTGTTCTGCTTCAGAAAATGGGACTCCACACTGTGGAATTTATTTCCAGTTAATACGCTGACAAATCTGATTCGTGTATCGACATCAAAGCTTCATCAGAACGTGATTATTATGGGTTTAATGTTCTGTGAGGAGAGTTTCTCATCAGAAACTCATTATATCAGTGAGGAAGGACTAAATATTTGTGACAACTCTTGGTAAGACGCAGTGGAGTTCATTGGTGAAGAATCAACATCTTTTGAAATGATTTCAACAAAATATGAACTTAACAAATGTAATGATAGTTGGATTTATTGCAGCGCTGTTGTATTAGACTGTGTTCATTTTAGCCGGGTGTACCTAATAAACTGGAAGAGTATACCGTGACACAATATAAATTTGCTTACCATCAGAAATTTTGCCCTGATAATGTTGGTAATGTCCTGTCTGGTTGTTTTATCCTTCAACCTTTTCTCACTAGATTTTTGATGAATTTTACCATATCACAATACACTGTATATCGATACTCTAAAATAAAAGTTCCATGTGCCACGATAGATGCTTTTATCCATATTTCAATACCCAGCCCTAATGTCAGCTTTATATTACATAACCCTACCATTACCCTCTGGACATAGCAGACACATCTGATGTAACAACTGTGACACTTGGGCAAACAGTGTCAGCCTTACACCAGGTTTTGGTTGTGACTGTCTGAAGCAGTCAGTGAATTCAGTCTATTAATAATAGACTATTAATAAAATATATGAGCTGCAGCTATTTGTTATTTATTGTTATAATATATTATTATTATTTACCTGTCTTTTAAAAAATGTTACTATAAAATGTTAGGAAATTGTTAGAAAAAGTCCATCACAATTTCACGTGGCCCAGAATGACACATTTGAGGTGCTTTTTTTTTTTTTAGGCCAACACTGTAAATACTACAGATATTCAGTCAATGTCATAAGGCGCAAATGTTTATGTTTGAGGAGCTGGAAGCTGTGAATTCTTGGCATTTTCTTGGGGAAAAAAAAACATTTAACTGACTTGAAACAATTAATAAATAGTATCAAAATGCAGGTTAATTCTCTCTCAGCTCTTAAAAACAAAACATATTCAGCACATTACCCTGCATGCAGAACATTTGTTAGCACTGGAGATAGTGTAACTCATAAAAATAGTTCATACTTGAGTTTGTGTGACCTTATTAATGTGACGAAATAGAGCCTTTTCACGGCAGATATTTTGACACGTCATTGCAGGAAAATCACAGGTGTAACTGTAATTATGTTAATGACCCAGTGAGTCAGAATGTGTAATACTGGACCCCTGGAACCTGCATATCTCCATACAGCGCAGACATAATTAGGGATATTAAGCATACTTGTGCTTTTTCTTGGTATAACACAACAGAGTTAATGCATTGGAGAAAAAAAAATGATGAGGTCTGCAAAATGCAAATTTATTGAGGCCACGGACAATATTATAAAGTTAAAATGCCTTGATGTTGTATCATTGGATTGTTTTCAAACATGACAGTTTGATGAATACATTGTCAACATTTATATAAATACAGCTAAATTATTTAATTTGGCATATTGCAAATGCATTTGACATCTTAAACTTTATCCTGAGGGGGATTAATTAAGAAAACACTATTGTAGCATAATATGTCATTGATTGAGTCTGTTTCTCTCAGAGTTGTTAATTTTTCATCAAAAGATGATCCCACTCGTGGGAGACTATTAATAAATCTTTACTTTTATCAGCATCTTAAATCTGCACTTTACTTGTAGGATTTAAGCAGACACAGTATTATTTAGCAAGTGTATCGCTATAACATGTTATTATAATTTTTCTCAGGTCATTTGCTGCCTGGACATGTCTGTTGTGTGAACTGACGCTCGAGGAGTCACAGCGGCGGGATCCTTCAGCCAGTCGTTCATCTTCATGCCACTGTGAGGACGAATCACTCATCCTGAGTACGACTTCGCCCCTTGTGTTTCTCTTCTCTTTTTGCCATGGGGGGAGCCGTGAGTGCCGGGGAGGACAATGATGATCTCATTGATAATCTGAAAGAAGCTCAGTATATTCGCACAGAAAAAGTTGAACAGGCTTTTCGGGCCATAGACCGTGGTGACTACTATCTGGACGGCTACCGGGACAGTGCCTACAAAGACTTGGCGTGGAAGCATGGCAACATACACCTGTCTGCCCCATGCATATACTCTGAGGTGATGGAGGCCCTCAAACTGCAGCCAGGACTTTCTTTCCTCAATCTGGGCAGTGGGACCGGCTACCTGAGCACAATGGTTGGCCTTATCATAGGTAATCATTGTGTACCTTTTTTTCCACAGCTTTATTTTATTTTTTGTGGGATATGCTCAGATGTTCTGTATGATCTAGCTCAGACATTAAAAGTACAGTATGTGACAACAAATCATGCATCAATGATACTAGGAACTAGTATCATAGTAGTGAAAGTTACCCATCACAATTTCCTAAAACCCAGGGGACTGTCCACAAATTGCTTGTCCAAAACCCAAATATATTCAGTTCACTATCACATAAAACATACAAAAGCAGTAAATCTTCTGGAATCATAATGTTTAGCATTTTTTCTATTAAAAAAGACTTAAAATTTAATATAACAATAGCTGCTAATTAATATTCTGGCCGTCAGTAAAACAATTAATTGTTTCAGTTCTACATCATACAATAATAGGTAGTAAGTAATGCTGTGTTATGCTTTTTTTTTTTTACAGAAAATAATTAGTTTTTTTTGTTTTTTGTTTTGTTCAAAGGGCCGTTTGGAGTGAACCATGGAGTTGAGCTCCATAAGGATGTGGTTGAATATGCCAGAGAGAAACTGGATGATTTCATAAAGAATAGTGACAGCTTTGATAAGTGAGTACATGCTCTGGGACATTCACTTTCATGAGAGTTAGATGAAAAGATACAAGTAAAGGTGAGAAAACTAGAACCTGTGGCGTGAATACATCTATTTCTTGTTAAAGGAATAGCTCGACATTTTGGCTATCACATTTGCTTGCTGTTTTGCCAAGAGTTAGAAAAAAGTCCATTCACATATTTGACCATTAAATGAAAGGCTACTGCCAGCAGCCTTTTACCATCAGGACTGGACACAGAAGGAAACAGCTAACCTGACTCTGCCCTTAATCTGTACCAAATCAAAATTTAACAACATAGATTTTGTACAGGTTAAACAGGCAAGTCATATCTTGTTAATTATTGAGCTTTAAAAGTGCCGTTTAGCATTTTTTTTTTTCACAATTAACCTTCAGCAAGAAAATGAATAAGCATATTTCCCAAAATTCCAAACTTTTCCTTCAACAAGAAGTGGATGTATTGAAACCTCATTGAAACAGTTTTGCCAGTTTTGCTGCTTTGCACCTCAAGACTTTGTCTTGCAAATTAAATGCATTCAGATCTCTCCAGTTCTACTCAATTTATTTGCATTATTCTGTCACAGCTTAAAAATGTGATGATGAGCCTGAAAGAAAGAAAAATGTGTTTTCCGTGGTTGTTTATTGTATTTTATTCACTGTACTTGTTATTATTTTTTCACAGGTTTGAGTTCTGTGAACCCATCTTTGTTGTGGGGAATTGCCTTGAAATCTCAACAGACAGTCATCAATACGACCGCATTTATTGTGGTGCCGGGGTGCAGAAGGACCATGAAAATTACATGAAAGTACTGCTCAAAATTGGAGGCATTCTGGTGATGCCTATAGAAGATCAGGTAAGTGCCAAGCCCCCTGAATGATAAAGAACCAACACATCCCGATTGCTGTTCAAAATGCTAACACATGAGGGAAAACAAGGTAAAATAGCTTTGACCTACAAGACAGGTTATGCAACTTTCACATGCATTATTGAGCCACAACTGTCCCTGAATTTGAGCAGCTGTGTAAGGAGCACAGGCAAGGCTGTATAAGTCCATATTTTATTAAAATGGTGAATTTATGGTGGATGGTGATTGAGGGCATTCAAGATATTTTGGGATGTTGGTGGAGAAAATGGTTGGCAGGAACCTTTTCCAGTAAGCGGGTTAAAGAGCTTGACTGAGTCATGGTCAGCGATTTTGGGCAATTTAAGGTGTTTAACCTCCTAGGACCTGACGTCCACATATGTGGACCTCACATTTTGGGTTCTCTAGACCACAATACTAACTTTTTCTCAACAAGGGCCTGGTGACCACATATGAGGATATTAAACTGCCACTCATTAATCGAAATTTAAAACTAATGTCCTCATATGTGGACATCATTTTTCTCAGGTCCCAATCAGCCTATATAGCAAAGAATAGAGCTCGGGTCTTAGGAGGTTAAAGGAAAAAGAAGCTGAAGATATCAATCCAATGTTATATTGTGTTTTTAAAGAAGGTGTTTGTTGTGGCTTTTCATCAGCACCAATCTGATGTTCTCTACTTCTATCTCCACCAGAGATTTTTTTAAAATGACTCTCTGGAGTGGACCAATATGAAATCACATTGCAGTACAGTGAAGGGGAGAACAAAGTGTAGAGGCAACAATAAGATACAAGCTTTGTCATCTGTAACTCCCTCTGTTTTCTCTCATGTCCATATAACAAATTGTATGAAACAGACATCATTGTTACCATACTGCTTCTTTATGTTTAGGCTAGCAGATGTCCTCAAAAACATAAAACATAAGAGGTCTCCATGCATCTGCCCAGGAGCTACTGTTAACCTTAGCCAGCGTCACATTTAATCAAAATACCATTGTACATATGCCCAGTTTGAGCAGAAAAATGTGAACACCTATATTGAGGCTATATTGAAAGAAAAAAGGGAGCAATTGCATAGAAATGGTTAGTGTTTCAGTGCAGAATTAAGTGCTCCCTTGGGCGTACAGTACATTAAAGACGGCTGTGAATGGATGAACCTTACTTCAAGGCAGTATCAGCTGGTATTAATGGCTCTGTGAGTGTGCCACTTGAATGCTTGAATTTTGATAATGTGTCAGGGAGGGGTGAACAATTTGAAATCCTGCATACTTTAACTGCAACAATTAGTCAATTAGTTAATTAGTCAATGGACAAAATTACTTGCTAACTTATCCCTGATAGTACTAGGCCAGTGTTACAAATCAATCAACAGAATATAATTTATTTAATGATAATATTACATTTCTACAGAGGACTTTAAAACTTTTAAGTCTCATCCCGTTGGATGAATATAAACTTTCAATTTTTTTCAAGAGATGTCTGTGATTGTTTCTGATGCTGTCCGTATGGGCTTGTGTGCATGTTTTGTCTTGTGATGTTTTTTATTTCTTCTGCTGAACTCAGGCCTAAAAAGAGATTTTAATCTCAATGAGACTAACAGATGAAACTTTGTATGATTTTTGCATCAGTGGAATAAGGTACTTTGATTTTTCAGGTAAAACCATCAACACATTTTCAATAGATTTTTTCCATGAATTGTATTATCTTGAAATATGGATTTCCCTTTGTTCACATACAAAGCAAGTTTAAAGAGAAAGTTAATGTTTGATGTGACTGCATATATGCAACTGTAAAGAAGGGTACATTTCTTCTCTAGGGGCATGGTTTACATTTCTCTGGTTACACAGTGTGCATAGATCTGCCCAACATTATGAATCTAGAATAACATCTTTAGGTGTGTGAATGTTATTTAATAAGAAAATATTACGTTTATACAGAAATAATTGCTACTATGTTTTTGTTTACTGTCGACACCTGTAGAGAATCAAAATGCACCCTTGTGAGAATCATCTGTATTCAGGTGGCAAATTCACAAAAAAACACAAGAAGCAATAGCAGATGGTAAAAATGTATACACAGCTATACTGTAAATTCACCAGCATGTGTGCAAACATAGATACAGTAAAAAAAAATATATATATACATATATATATGTGTTGAAGAAACTGTGGTGGTTGAGGAGCTTAGCCCTTGTTCCCTAAGGTTATACAGTATTTCATATTTTATAAGTGTTCAGTGTTGAGTTAAGGTTTTGTCTCTTTATGCAGCTGACCCAGATAACCAGGACTGGTCAGTGCACATGGGAGAGCAAAAACATCTTGGCGGTGTCCTTTGCCCCCTTGGTCCAGCAGAGCAGAGCTGATGGAGAGAAGCCTGACACTGTCCAGCTGCGTAAGTTACCCGGCCTCCACAAAGCACAAAACAACCAAAGCAAAACTCTTTGAGTCATTGTGCTTTATTCTGCCTTAACCGCCTTAAATTGTAAAGCAGGCAATCTTTTAAAGTCGGATAGTCCATTCAAAGCCTTGTGACGAGATGATTCCTAAAGCAATATCTGCCTTGACATATGAAGCTTGCCCTGCAGCTGCTTCATAGAGCCAGTTATTTCCTTTCCTTGATATACTGAGACACACTTTTCTCTTTGACAGCCTCACTTGTTTATGCTGACCTAGTTGAAGGACTGGTGCAGTTGTATGGATTATTCTTTTTTTTTTTTTTTGTTGAGCATTGCCCTGAAGGACTGTGTCATCTCTGTTTGTCCTCAGCCCCAGTGACTGTCCGCAGCCTTCAGGATCTGTCTCGGATCTACATCCGCCGCACTCTCAGAAACCTGGCTAACGAGGACAGTCAGGGCAAGGGGATGGTGCAAAGAGTCCCCCAGAAGCGCAAACGCAGGCGCTGCCGGCGGCGCCGCATCAACACCTATGTTTTTGTAGGCAACCAGCTGATCCCCCAAATGGTGGAGAGCGAGGAGGAAGAGCACGCTGAGGAAGAACACAAGGAAGTGGAGGAGGAGGAGGAAAGAGACATTGGCGACATTGAAATCCTCAAGCAAGTGAACGTGTTGAGAGACCAAATAATGGCTTTGCCGCTGCCTGAGTCACTGAAAGCATATTTGCTGTATTACAGAGAGAAATGACTGATTCCCTCGATATCCATTCATCATGGGTGCGGCTCCTGCTGAAATGCTTTTCTTCACCCTTTTCAGTACAAATGTAGCATTATTTCCATTAAATCTTGATGGCGAAACTGTAATGGAAAGAGACGTCATAGATAATATTGGATAATAATGTTATGATTGTCATGACTTGTTAGTTTTTGTTGACATTTTCTTTTGATTTGTATATCAAAAAAAAAAAACAATGTAAAAAGTATTCTAAATGGAAATAGTTTCAGAAACCCGTTTTGAGATTCAGATTTTATCACAATATGTCAGGATTTCTGCAGAGGTGTGCAGATTAAAAATTGTATAAAAAAGAAGGTTCTTACTATATTTGTTAAAATATGATCATGCTAAGATGAAGACTTTTATTGCACCTTTTTTAGAAGCTTTAACTTACTCTCAGTGTCTGGAGATTTAATGATGCTGAAAGGAGCAAAAGACACTGAAAGGCGAAAATGGTCACATCCTCCCACTTTGAGTTTCGAGAGCAAGATGTTCTTGCATAATCATGACTGGGTCATTACTCCTCTGGATATTTGGTTTTAGGTCAACGTGTTTTTACCTTCCTATTACAACAGAGAATTGAGAGACCAGATTGGTTCATAATTTTTTCTACAGGGCACCTTTTGATGTAACTTTTTCTACAGGGTGCTTACATACGTACTTGTGTTTTCTCAATTTGCATATGAGTAGCTGACATCCTACTTGACATGGTATTGTGTTGTAGGCCCTCTCCTTTCCATGGTTTTCTTTCCATTGTAAATGCAAATAATATATTAGTTTCAATAATCATATCAGAGGTATAAAATAATGCTGAAACTGATGTCAGGTGTTTAAAAGGTTCACATTTTCAGCTTTTTTAGAGGGAGCTGGTAACGGGGAGATGTTAATGAGTACATGCATGAATTTACTGTATATGTCTTGGGTGTTCCTGACTTTGCTTCACATCTTATGATTGGTCACTGGAGGTGATGTCCCAAGTGATCTAGTTAGGAAATGTTTTGGCAAAAGGAAAAAAAGGATTTAAAGATGTTTAATCAATTAGATGGCCTTGAGACAAATCTCAAATTCTGTCTTTTTTTTTCTTCTTCTTTTTTTAAATCGACACCAATGCAAAATCAGAATCTCTGAGGATTTTGAAGCCTTTTGTATTCTGGACTGTAGAAGTGTCCAGCAAAGCACCTTAATCTCTTAATCTGCAGTCCTCAAGTGAAAAAGAAAAAAAAGTGCCATTTTTGTGGCTTAATTTGTACCGTGGACTGAACTTACTGTAAATGTAAATCCTGTTAAATCAAAGTACAACTTGCTTGCAAAACTTCCCTGATAGTGATGGCTTTTAAGTGCCAACGTACCCCATCACATTGGGATTTCTGTGAGTTTTCTGGCACAGTAAATTTAACCCAAACAATGCTATATTTCTACAAAAACATTCCACAATGGAAAAAAAAAACAAAAAAGAAAACAGCACATCACTGATAGATGTCACACTATTTCTTTATGCTTTACCGTCACACACTTGGAAATTTCCTTCATTTTACTTTGAATGCATAATTTAGTATTCCAAAAGCTGAGTTGAATGTTGTTGATATTAATTCTATTCAATATAAAAGTGATATATATGTATTGTTATCATATGATTCTGCCTACAGTTTTATTTGCATTTGGTTTGTTGTAGCGCCCTCTTGCTGTACTGTATCTTGACACTGGGAACTCTGTAGATCAAAACTCCACTGCTGTCTGTTAAATAGATAAGATATATTAGTGCTATAGGTCTTCATTTTGTTCTGGTGTATTGAAAAAATATTTTGTTTGAAAACAGGCTGATTATTCTATTAGTAGTTTTGTGTGTGAAGAGGTAACATTTATTTTCTGTAAGGTTTTTTTTTTATTTTTTTTTTTTACATTCATCAGAAAGCTTTGCAAATAAGCAATAATGGAATAATTTCCTATCTTATAATTACTAATACAAACATAGTCCCCTTTGATTTGCGTAGTATCCATTAAAGTTCACATAACCAATTACAGGCATGCAACAGTTTATATACCATTATCTAAAATGTAATAGCTAATTAGAGAGCACATTAAGAATTGAAAGCAGGGGACCTACAACCTCGACTCTCAGGTCAAGCCTTGCACCAAAGTTAATGGGACTGCTGTGATTTCATTTAATTCGACTACAGAAATGGCACCCGGTAAAGTCATAACCAGTTCTGCTCTGTGCTTATATTAAGTTAATTTGTTGAGAGCCAAAACAGTCCGTTACTTCTTTTTTTTTTAATCAGGCCTCGGTTGATTTCTCATAGTGTGTGCAGTTCATTTTGAAAACGTGTTGTTTCTCCGTAAATGTTTGGCACAAAAATAAAGGTCACAACCACATCACGCCTCCTCTAATCATTGTAACTGCTCCTTTTTTGTGTCCTATTATGTTGATTGTTTTCTTGCCTGAGTATGTCCAACATGGTCAAGGAGTCAGATGAGTCATCGTGAAAAACAGATGTAGAGTAGAAACAGTAGTAAAGATGCCAATGTGATATCTACTGCTACTTTGACCTCAAATATTAGAGCAGAGTGAGGAATGAGGATGAAAGTCCCAGGCTCAAACCTGGGATGCAATAAAACACACTCAGTTTTGGATGCTGCATTTGCTGTTTCATCAGATCCATGACAATTATTACTAGATTTAGAGTCAGGGTCATTCTGAGCATAATCAATAGATAAACTTCAATTACATCTCTTTGACTTTGTGCAGTGTAAACATGCACAGATGACAACCAGAAACGAGTAGACAGGCTTTTATCTGCAACAGAACCCAAGGGTTGTACGTGTTAAAAATCTATAATATCCCATTAACATTCAGTTAACATACTGTTTTCCACTTTTATTTCCTTTCAAGCAGCTTTAAGGTTCTTCAGATCATCTTATTCCAAAGTCAGAAAGTACCGTGTCCTGTATATTCTATATAGGGTGAAATAGTGATTCATGGCAATAGAAGCTATTGTGTAAAGCAAGGTTTTCTTGCATTTATATGATAAAAAAATTAATTTCATTTGGTTGAACATGATTTGAAACCAGCCGGCCCTGAGCAGAATTTGATTTGGCCAAGGGCATAAGTTTGGTAATAGTGTAGTAAGGCGTAAAACGTCATAATATATTAAGGCATACAAAACATTATAGTATAGTATGAAAGAAAAATTAACAATTGACCTAATGCACATGTCCTTGGACTGTGGGAGAAGGATGCAAACTCCACACAGTAAGGCACTAGGACTTGATTTCAAACCCACAACCTTTTCACTGTGAGGCCAAAATTGTAACCATTGTACTACCAAGCAACCCCATAGTAACTTCACAGTATACAAGGTCATAGTATAGTATGGCATAAAAATGCTATAGTATAGTAAGGCATAAAAACGTCAAAAAATATCATAGTATAATAAGGCATGGAAATGCCAAAAAACATCATAGTTTATTATGGAATAAAAATTTCACAATAGGTCATAGCATAGTAAAAAACAAAAAACCATAGTATAGTGAGGCATAAAAACGCCATAGTATAGTAAAGCATGAAAACGTCATAGTATAGTAAGGCACAAAAATGTCAAATTACATTATAGTATAGTAAGGCATGAAAATGCCATATTATAGTAAGGCATAAAAACGTCATAGTATAGTAAGGCATAAAAATGGCAAAAAATGTCATAGTATAATAAGGCATAAAAATGCAAAAAAAAAGTTATAGTATATTAAGGGCATAAAAATGCAAAAAACGTCATAGTATAGTAAGGCACAAAAATGTCAAAATACATCATACTATAATAAGGCATAAAAATGGCAAAAAACGTCATAGTATAGTAAGGCATAAAAATGCAAAAAAAATGTCATAGTATAATAAGGCACAAAAATGTGAAAATAAGTCATACTATAGAAAGGCATAAAAAAGGCAAAAAACATAGTAGAGTGAAGCATAAAAATGCAAAAATACGTCATAGTATACTAAGGTATACAAACGCCACATTATAGTAAGACATAAAAACGTCAGAGTATAATAAGGCAAAAAATGAAAAAGACGTCATAGAATAGTAAGGCATAAAAATGGCAAAAAACGTCATAGTATATTAATGGCATAAAAATGCAAAAATACATCATAGTATATAAGGTATAAAAGCCTAATAGTATAGTAAGGCATACAAATGCAAAAAAAAAGTCACAGTATAGTAAGGCACAAACATGTCAAAATACGTCATATTATAATAAGGTAAATAAAAAACAAGATATTATAGTAAGGCATAAAAATGCAAAAAAAAACGTCATAGTATAATAAGGCATAAAAACGCCATATTATAGTGAGGCATAAAAACATCTTAGTATATATAGTAAGGCAAAAAAATGGAAAAAAAACATCATAGAATAGTAAGGCATAAAAATGCAAAAAAAATGTTATATTATATTAAGGGCATAAAAATGGTAAAAAACGTCATAGTAAAGTAAGGTATAAATACGCCATATTATAGTAAGGCATAAAAACTTCATAGTATAGTAAGGCAAAAAAATGAAAAAAAAACGTCATAGAATTGTAAGGCATAAAAATGCAAAAAAAACGTTACAGTGTAGTAAGGCAAAAAATCGCCATATTATGGTAAAGCATAAAAACGTCATAGTATAGTAAGGCAAAAAAATGAAAAAAAAACGTTATAGTATAGTAAGGCATAAAAACGACATATTATAGTAAGGCATAAAAATGTCATAGTATAGTAAGGCACAAAAATGTCAAAATACGTCGTAATATAATAAGGCATGAAAATGGCAAAAAACGTATAGTATATTAAGGGCATAAAAATGCACGAAAAAAGTCATATTATAGTAAGGCATAAAAATGCAAGAAAAAACGTCTCAGTATAGTAAGGCACAAAAATGTCAAAATACGTCATAGAATAGTAAGGCATAAAAATGCAAAAAAACCGTTATAGTATAGTAAGGCATAAAAACGCCATATTATAGTAAGGCATAAAAATGTCATAGTATAGTAAAGCAAAAAAATGAAAAAAAAACGTCATAGAATAGTAAGGCATAAAAATGCAAAAAAACCGTTATAGTATATAAAGGGCATAAAAATGGCAAAAAATGGCATAGTATAGTAAGGCATAAAAATGCAAAAATACTTCATAGTATACTAAGGTATAAAAACGTCATAGTATAGTAAGGCATAAAAATGCAAAAAAACCGTTATAGTATATAAAGGGCATAAAAATGGCAAAAAATGGCATAGTATAGTAAGGCATAAAAATGCAAAAATACTTCATAGTATACTAAGGTATAAAAACGTCATAGTATAGTAAGTTATAAAAATGCAAAAAAAAACGACATAGTATAGAAAGGCATAAAAATGGCAGAAAATGGCATAGTATAGTAAGGCATAAAAATGCAAAAACACGTCAAAGTATAATGTATAAAAGCCTCATAGTATAGTAAGGCATACAAATGCAAAAAAAAGTCACAGTATAGTAAGGCACAATGTCAAAATACGTCATATTATAATAAGGTAAATAAAAAACACGATATTATAGTAAGGCATAAAAATGCAAAAAAAAAACGTCATAGTATAATAAGGCATAAAAACGCCATATTATAGTAAGGCAAAAAAATGGAAAAAAACATGATAGAATAGTAAGGCATAAAAATGCAAAAAAAATTTTATATTATATTAAGGGCATAAAAATGGCAAAAAAACGTCATAGTATAGTAAGGTATAGAAATGCCAAAAAACATCATAGTTTATTATGGAATAAAAATTTCACAATAGGTCATAGCATAGTAAAAAACAAAAAACCATAGTATAATGAGGCATAAAAACGCCATAGTATAGTAAAGCATGAAAACGCCATATTATAGTAAGGTATAAAAAAGTAATAGGCATTAATATGTAAAAAAACGTCATAGTATAGTCAGGCACAAAAATGTCAAATTACATTATAGTATAGTAAGGCATGAAAATGAAAAAAAAAGTCACAGTATAGTAAGGCACAAACATGTCAAAATACGTCATTTTATAATAAGGTAAATAAAAAATACAATATTATAGTAAGGCATAAAAATGCAAAAAAAACCCCGTCATATTATAATAAGGCATAAAAACGCCATATTATAGTAAGGCATAAAAACGTCATAGTATAGTAAGGCAAAAAATGAAAAAAACGTCATAGAATAGTAAGGTATAAAAATGCAAAAAAAAAGTCATAGTATAGTAAGGCACAAACATGTCAAAATATGATCATACTATAATAAGGCATAAAAATGGCAAAAAACGTCATAGTATAGTAAGGCATAAAAATGGCTAAAAATGGCATAGTATAGTAAGGCATAAAAATGCAAAAATACTTCATAGTATACTAAGGTATAAAAACGTCATAGTATAGTAAGGCATAAAAATGCAAAAAAAACGTCACAGTATAGTAAGGCATGAAAATGGCAAAATATGTCATACTATAATAAGGCATAAAAACGTCATAGTATAGTAAGGCAAAAAAATGAAAAAAAAACGTCATAATATAGTAAGGCATAAATATGCCATATTATAGTAACGCATAAAAACGTCATAGTATAGTAAGGCAAAAAAATAAAAAAAACGTCATAGAATAGTAAGACATAAAAATGCATAAAAATGCCATAGTATAGTAAGGCATAAAAATGCAAAAAAAACGTTATAGTATATAAAGGGCATAAAAGTACAAAAAAAAGTCATAGTATAGTAAGGCACAAAAATGTCAAAATACATCATACTAAAATAAGGCATAAAAATGTCAAAATACGTCATACTATAATAAGGCATAAAAATGGCAAAAAACGTCATAGTATAGTAAGGCATAAAAATGGCTAAAAATGGCATAGTATAGTAAGGCATAAAAATGCAAAAATACTTCATAGTATACTAAGGTATAAAAACGTCATAGTATAGTAAGGCATAAAAATGCAAAAAAAACGTCATAGTATAGTAAGGCATAAAAATGCAAAAAAAACGTCACAGTATAGTAAGGCATGAAAATGGCAAAATATGTCATACTATAATAAGGCATAAAAACGTCATAGTATAGTAAGGCAAAAAAATGAAAGAAAAACGTTATAGTATATTAAGGCATAAAAACGACATATTATAGTAAGGCATAAAAATGTCATAGTATAGTAAGGTACAAAAATGTCAAAATACATCATAATATAATAAGGCATGAAAATGGCAAAAAACGTATAGTATATTAAGGGCATAAAAATGCAAAAAAAAGTCATAATATAGTAAGGCATAAATATGCCATATTATAGTAAGGCATAAAAACGTCATAGTATAGTAAGGCAAAAAATTAAAAAAAACGTCATAGAATAGTAAGACATAAAAATGCAAAAAAAACGTTATAGTATAGTAAGGCATAAAAACGCCATATTATAGTAAGGCATAAAAATGTCATAGTATAGTAAGGCAAAAAAATGAAAAAAAACGTCCTAGAATAGTAAGGCATAAAAATGCAAAAAAAACGTTATAGTATATAAAGGGCATAAAAGTACAAAAAAAAGTCATAGTATAGTAAGGCACAAAAATGACAAAATACATCATACTTAAATAAGGCATAAAAATGTCAAAATACGTCATACTATAATAAGGCATAAAAATGGCAAAAAACGTCATAGTATAGTAAGGCATAAAAATGTCAAAATACATCATACTATAATAAGGCATAAAAATGGCAAAAAACGTCACAGTATAGTAAGGCATAAAAATGGCAAAAAATGGCATAGTATAGTAAGGCATAAAAATGCAAAAATACTTCATAGTATACTAAGGTATAAAAACGTCATAGTATAGTAAGGTATAAAAATGCAAAAAAAACGACATAGTATAGTAAGGCAGAAAAATGGCAGAAAATGGCATAGTATAGTAAGGCATAAAAATGCAAAAGTACGTCATAGTATACTAAGGTATAAAAACGTAATAGTATAGTAAGGCAAATAAATGAAAAAAACGTCATAGAATAGTAAGGCATAAAAATGCAAAAAAAACGTTATAGTATATAAAGGGCATAAAAATGCTAAAAAAAAGTCATAGTATAGTAAGGCACAAACATGTCAAAATATGTCATACTATAATAAGGCATGAAAATAGCAAAAAACGTCATAGTATAGTAAGGTATAGAAATACAAAAAAAGGTCATAGTATAGTAAGGCATAAAAATGCAAAAAAACTTCATAGTATACTAAGGTATAAAAACGTCATAGTATAGTAAGGTATAGAAATACAAAAAACACATCATGGTATGGTAAGGCATAAATACTTCATAGTATACTAAGGTATAAAAACGTCATAGTATAGTAAGGTATAAAAATGCAAAAAAAAACGTCATAGTATAGTAAGGCACAAAAAGGTAAAAATACATCATAGTATAGTCAGGCATAAAAATTGCAGAAAATGGCATAGTATATTAAGGCATAAAAATGCAAAAATACGTCATAGTATACTAAGGTATAAAAACGTCATAATATATTAAGGCATAAAAATGCAAAATAAACTTCACAGTATACTAAGGTATAAAAACGTCATAGTATAGTAAGGCATAAAAATGCAAAAAAAACGTCACAGTATAGTAAGGCACAAAAATGTCAAAATACGTCATACTATAATAAGGCATAAAAATGGCAAAAAATGTCATAGTTTAGTAAGGTATAGAAATACAAAAAACACGTCATGGTATAGTAAGGCATAAATACTTCATAGTATACAAAGGTATAAAAACGTCATAGTATAGTAAGGTATAAAAATGCAAAAAAATGTCATAGTATAGTAAGGCATAAAAGTGGCAGAAAATGGCATAGTATAGTAAGGCATAAATACGCCATATTATAGTAAGGCATAAAAACTACATAGTATAGTAAGGCAAAAAATGAAAAAAAACGTCATAGAATAATAAGGCATAAAAATGGCAAAAAACGTTATAGTATAGGAAGGCTTTAAAATGTCATAGTATAGAAAGGCATAAAAATGCAAAAATACATCATAGTATTCTAAGGTATACACATGTCATAGTATAGTAAGGCATAAAAATGCAAAAAAAATTCATAGTGTAGTAAGGCATAAAAACGCCACATTATAGTAAGGCAGAAAAACGTCATAGTATAATAAGGCAAAAAAATGAAAAAAAAAAAAAAGTTACAGTATAGTAAGGCATAAAAACAACATCATAGAAGAGTAAGGCATAAAAATGCAAAAAAACGTTATAGTATAGTAAGGCACAAAAAGGTCAAAATACATCATAGTATAGTCAGGCATAAAAATTGCAGAAAATGGCATAGTATATTAAGGCATAAAAATGCAAAAATACGTCATAGTATACTAAGGTATAAAAACGTCATAATATATTAAGGCATAAAAATGCAAAAAAAACTTCACAGTATACTAAGGTATAAAAACGTCATAGTATAGTAAGGCATAAAAATGCAAAAAAAACGTCACAGTATAGTAAGGCACAAAAATGTCAAAATACGTCATACTATAATAAGGCATAAAAATGGCAAAAAATGTCATAGTATAGTAAGGTATAGAAATACAAAAAACACGTCATGGTATAGTAAGGCATAAATACTTCATAGTATACAAAGGTATAAAAACGTCATAGTATAGTAAGGCATAAAAATGCAAAAATACATCATAGTATACTAAGGTATACACACGTCATAGTATAGTAAGGCATAAAAATGCAAAAAAAATTCATAGTGTAGTAAGGCATAAAAACGCCATATTATAGTAAGGCATAAAAACGTCATAGTATAATAAGGCAAAAAAAAGAAAAAAAAAAAGTTACAGTATAGTAAGGCATAAAAACAACATCATAGAAGAGTAAGGCATAAAAATGCAAAAAAACGTTATAGTATATTAAGGGCATAAAAAGCAAAAAAAACGTCATAGTATAGTAAGGCACAAAAATGTCAAAATACGTCATACTATAATAAGGCATAAAAATGGCAAAAAACGTCATAGTATAGTAAGGTATAAAAATGCAAAAAAAAAATTCATAGTAAAGTGAGGCATAAAAATGGCAAAAAACGTCATAATATAGTAAGGCATAAAAGTGTCAAAATACATCATAGTATATTAAAGCATAAAAACATCATAGTATAATAAGGCTTTTACACGTCATAGTATAATAAGGCATAAAAATGTCATAATATGTCATAGTATATTAAGGTATTAAAACGTCATAGTACAGTAAGGAATAAAAATGGAAAAGAAGTCATAGTATAGTAAGGCATAAAAATGCAAAAAAACATCATAGTATGGTAAGGCATAAAAATGTCATAGTATAGTAAGGCTTTAAAACATCATAGTATAGTAAGGCATAAAAACGACATAGTATAGTAAGGCACAAAAATGTCAAAATACGTCGTAATATAATAAGGCATAAAAATGGCAAAAAACGTATAGTAAATTAAGGGCATAAAAATGCAAGAAAAATGTGATAGTATAGTAAGGCATAAAAATGGTAAAAAATGGCATAGTATAGTAAGGCATAAAAATGCAAACATACGTCATAGTATACTAAGGTATAAAAACGTCATAGTTTAGTAAGGCATACAAATGCAAAAAAAACGTCACAGTATAGTAAGGCACAAACATGTCAAAATACGTCATACTATAACAAGGCGAAAAAACGCCATATTATAGTAAGGGATAAAAACGTCATAGTATAGTATAGTATAGTAAGGCATAAAAATGCAAAAAAAACGTCACAGTATAGTAAGGCACAAAAATGTCAAAATACGTCATACTATAATAACGCACAAAAATGGCAAAAAACGTCATAGTATAGTAAGGCATAAATACGCCATATTATAGTAAGGCATAAAAACGTCATAGTATAGTAAGGCATAAAAATGCAAAAATATGTCATAGTATACTAAGGTATAAAAACGTCACAGTATAGAAAATCATACAAATGCAAATAAAACGTCACAGTATAGTAAGGCACAAACATGTCAAAATATGTCATACTATAATAAGGCGAAAAAACGCCATATTATAGTAAGGCATAAAAGTGTCAAAATACATCACAATATATTAAAGCATAAAAACATCATAGTATAATAAGGCTTTTAAATGTCATAGTATAATAAGGCATAAAAATGTCATAATATGTCATAGTATATTAAGGTATTAAAACGTCATAGTACAGTAAGGAATAAAAATGGAAAAGAAGTCATAGTATAGTAAGGCATAAAAATGCAAAAAAACATCATAGTATGGTAAGGCATAAAAATGTCATAGTATAGTAAGGCTTTAAAACATCATAGTATAGTAAGGCATAAAAACGACATAGTATAGTAAGGCACAAAAATGTCAAAATACGTCGTAATATAATAAGGCATAAAAATGGCAAAAAACGTATAGTAAATTAAGGGCATAAAAATGCAAGAAAAATGTGATAGTATAGTAAGGCATAAAAATGGTAAAAAATGGCATAGTATAGTAAGGCATAAAAATGCAAACATACGTCATAGTATACTAAGGTATAAAAACGTCATATTTAGTAAGGCACAAATGCAAAAAACGTCATAGTATAGTAAGGCATAAATACGCCATATTATAGTAAGGCATAAAAACGTCATAGTATAGTAAGGCATAAAAATGCAAAAATATGTCATAGTATACTAAGGTATAAAAACGTCACAGTATAGAAAATCATACAAATGCAAATAAAACGTCACAGTATAGTAAGGCACAAACATGTCAAAATATGTCATACTATAATAAGGCGAAAAAACGCCATATTATAGTAAGGCATAAAAGTGTCAAAATACATCACAATATATTAAAGCATAAAAACATCATAGTATAATAAGGCTTTTAAATGTCATAGTATAATAAGGCATAAAAATGTCATAATATGTCATAGTATATTAAGGTATTAAAACGTCATAGTACAGTAAGGAATAAAAATGGAAAAGAAGTCATAGTATGGTAAGGCATAAAAACGTCATAGTATAGTAAGGCTTTAAAACATCATAGTATAGTAAGGCATAAAAATGAAAAAAAAACGTTATAGTATAGTAAGGCATAAAAACGACATAGTATAATAAGGCACAAAAATGTCAAAATACGTCATAATATAATAAGGCATAAAAATGGCAAAAAACGTATAGTATATTAACGGCATAAAAATGCAAGAAAAATGTGATAGTATAGTAAGGCATAAAAATGCAAAAAAAACGTCACAGTATAGTAAGGCACAAAGACGTCAAAATATGTCATACTATAATAAGGCGAAAAAACGCCATATTATAGTAGGGCATAAAAACGTCATAGTATAGTATAGTATAGTAAGGCTTAAAAATGCAAAAAAAACATCGTAGTATGGTAAGGCATAAAAACGTCATAGTATAGTAAGGCTTTAAAACATCATAGTATAGTAAGGCATAAAAATGCAAAAAAAACGTCATAGTATAGTAAGGCATAAAAATGTCTGAATACATCAAAGTATACTAAGGCATAAAAACGTCATAGTATAATAAGGCTCTAAAACATCATAGTATAGTAAGGCATAAAAATGCAAAAAAACCGTCACAATATAGTAAGGCAGAAAAATGTCACAATGTCATAGTATACTAAGGCATAAAAACGTCATAGTAGTAAGGCATAAAATTGGAAAAAAACATCATAGTATAGTAAGGCATAAAAATGGCAAAAAACATCATAGTATAGTAAGGCATAAAAATGTAAAAAAACATCATAGTGCATAAAGGCATAAAAATGTCTAAATACGTCATAGTATACTAAGGCATAAAAACGTCATAGTATAGTAAGGCATAAAAATGGCAAAAAAACGTCATAGTATAGTAAGGCTTAAAAATGTAATTGTATAGTAAGGCTTTAAAACATCATAGTATAGTAGGCATAAAAATGCAGAAAAACATCATATTATAGTAAGGTGTAAAAATGTCAAAATACGTCATAGTATACTAAGGCATAAAAACGTCATAGTAGTAAGGCATAAAAGTGCCAAAATACATCAGAGTATATTAAGGTATGAAAACGTCATAGTATAGTAAGGCTTTAAAATATCATCGTATAATAAGGCATAAAAATGCTTCAATACGTAATAGTATACTAAGGCATAAAAACGTTATAGTACAATAAAGCTTTAAAACGTCATAGTATAGTAAGGCATAAAATTGGTAAAAAACATTATAGTATAGTAAAGCATAAAAATATCAAAATATGTCATGGTATACTAAGGCATAAAAATGTCATAGTATAATACAGCTTTAAAACGTCATAGTATAGTAAGGCATAAAAATGTCAAAATATGTCATTGTATAGTAAGGCATAAAAATGTTATAGTAGAGTAAGGCTTTAAAATATCATCGTATAATAAGGCATAAAAATGCTTCAATACGTAATAGTATACTAAGGCATAAAAACATCATAGTATAGTAATGCATAAAAATGTCTGAATACGTCATAGTATACTAAGGCATGAAAACGTCATAGTATAATAAAGCTTTAAAACGTCATAGTATAGTAAGGAATAAAAACGTCATAGTATAGTAAGGCATAAAAAAGTGAAAAAACGTCATAGTATATTAAGGCATAAAAATGTCTAAATATGTCATAGTATACTGAAGCATAAAAACGTCATTATATAATAAGGCTTTAAAACATGTTAGTATAGTAAGGCATAAAAACTCAAAATACGTCATAGTATACTAAGGCATAAAAACGTCATAATACATCATAGTATACAAAGGGATAAAAACATCATAGTATAATATGGCTTTAAAACGTCATAGTATACTAAGGCATAAAAAAGTTTAAATGCGTCATAGTATACTAAGGCATAAAAACGTCATAGTACTATAATGCTTTAAAACGTCATGGTACAGTAAGGCACAAAGATGTCATAATATGTCATAGTATATTAATGTATTAAAACGTCATAGTATAGTAAGGCATAAAAATGGCAAAAATCATCATAGTATAGTATGGCATAAAAATGTAAAAAAAACGTTATTGTATAGTAAGGCATAAAAATGTAAAAATACGTCATTGTATAGCTAGGCATAAAAACGTCATAGTATAGTAAGGCTTTAAAATATCATTGTATAGTAAGGCATAAAAATGCTTCAATACATAATAGCATACTAAGGCATAAAAACATCATAGTATAGTAAGGCATAAAAATTGTTAAATACGTCATAGTATACTAAGGCATAAAAACATCATAGTATAGTAAGGCACAAAAATGTCATAATATGTCATAGTATATTAAGGTATTAAAACGTCATAGTATAGTAAGGCATAAAACTGCCAAAATACATCATAGTATACTAAGGATTAAAAACGCCATAGTATAGTAAGGTTTTAAAACGTCATAGTATAGTGAAGCTTAAAAATACAAAAAAACATCATAGTATAGTAAGGCATAAAAATGTCATAGTATAGTAAGGCTTTAAAACGTCATAGTATAGTAAGGCATATAAATGTCATAATATGTCATAGTATATTAAGGTATTAAAATGTCATAGTATAGTAAGGCACAAAAATGGCAAAAAACGTCATAGTATGGTAAGGCACAAAAATGTCATAATATGTCATAGTATATTAAGATATTAAAAACGTCATAGTATAGTAAGGCGTAAAACTGCCAAAATACATCATAGTATACTAAGGATTAAAAACGCCATAGTATAGTAAGGTTTTAAAACGTCATAGTATAGTGAAGCTTAAAAATACAAAAAAACATCATAGTATAGTAAGGCATAAAAATGTCTAAATACGTCATAGTATACTAAGGCATAAAAACGTCATAGTATAATAAGGCCTTAAAATGTCATAGTATAGTAAGGCATAAAAACTCAAAATACGTCATAGTATACTAAGGCATAAAAACGTCATAGTATAGTAAGGCATAACAATGGCAAAAAACGTCATAGTATAGTAGGGCATAAAAATGTCAAAATACATCATAGTATACTAAGGCATAAAAATGTCATAGTATAATAAGGCCTTAAAATGTCATAGTATAGTAAGGCATAAAAATGTCAGAATGTCATAGTATATACTAAGGCATAAAAACGTCATAGTAGTAAGGCATAAAATTGGAAAAAAAACGTCATAGTATAGTAAGGCATAACAATGGCAAAAAACATGATAGTATAGTAAGGCATAAAAACTCAAAATACGTCATAGTATACTAAGGCATAAAAACGTCATAGTATAGTAAGGCATAGAATTGGAAAAAAAAACGTCATAGTATAGTAAGGCATAACAATGGCAAAAAAAAGGTCATTGTATAGTAAGGCATAAAAATGTCAAAATACGTCATAGTATAGTAATGCATAAAAACGGAATTCAGATACTTCTCACTGTGGGACGACATTTCATTTTACATTATTATAGGCCCATGCGGGGAGAGAGAGAGACACAGAGGGAGAACGTGATCGCGATCGCAGTTTTACACACTAGGTTCAGCCTGCGTACCCGCAAGAAACTGAAAAAAAGAAAAACAAAAATATAAAATGTTCAAAAAGCTTTAGCACTTTCTCAGGTCATTAGAGGAGGGGGGTAGCGATGAGAACTGGAGTGAGGATGAGAGGTCACTGTCAACTGGTGCATCTGTCAGCATGTCAACTCCAGGTAAGTTCTCTGAGAACTTCCAAAAAATCTCAGTGAGAACAGTTTCCAAGCTAAATACAGTGGCACTTATCTATTTTTTTCCACTGCTTGAGCAGAATTGCTTGAGAACCCAAACAATGTAATTATATGACGTCTGGCAGACCATTGTGGTGCCTGTGGGTATTAGAATGGTGGCAATTCTAGTGTTTATATATATATATATATATATATATATATATACTGTATATATATGGGGCATTTCAAATGCTCTTAGGAGCCCCTTGGAGGCCATGGGGGCCCTAAGCAGCTGCTTAGTTCGCTTATGCCTTGGGCCGGTCTGACTGGAAAGCTTCTGTTTCAGACATGGAATACGCTGAACTTAAAAGGATACTTCATAGACTTAGTGCTGCATTTCCATAATCTCAGGGGACTGATGAAAGACAGATAGAAGAAAAATGGTGAAAATAGAAAGAGCAGAGGCTGCGATATCCTGACTTTTAGTCTCTACTATGGGTCCAACTCCAGAAACCCAGCCCAGGCTAAGAACGGCTAACCCTGATGACATCTTCAGGGCTATTTTTCAGACTTCACCACAGCCTAAGCAATAACCTTGTTAAAAAAGAAAAAAGTAAGTTCTCATAATGGCTGAACTTAATCATGAGTAGTGTGTATTTTTGACACATTAGCACTGTGCTTTGTACTAATTGTACTATACTGATACATAATAAGTACAACTTGACAGATATTTACTACATACCACAGACATACTTCACTTGTGTCTGTGACCTCGACTATTCTGAGAAACCTGGAAGTTTTAATTCACTGTGTTCAACTTATTTTTTCTTTTTTAATGATGGACCTCTTCACCAAGAACATTGTGTAGACCCCATACTGTATGTCAATATACAATTTATATACTTCAAATATCATATCTGCAATGGTAACTTGAGTATAATGAAGTTATATTTCAAGTATGTCCATATTTAGTACAGATGTGTTTTTAAATCATATTGGTAATAATAGTATACATAGTATATTAAATTGTACCATTTACATATCATTAAAGGAATAGTCCTCAGTTTGGGAAATACCCTTATTGGCTTTCTTGCTGAGAGTTGCATGAAAATCTCTAATCTAATCACATCTTTGCAGTTATTGTGAACCTACCTTAACATGCCAGTTAGCTTAGCTTAGTTTATCTTACCTTATCTTATCTTAGTTCAGTTTAGCTTAGCTTAGCGTAAAGACAGGAAACAGCTTGGATCACACAAAACATAAGAGGTACAGTAGGTGTATTTTGTTACCTTTGAAAGAAGCTAAGCTAACTGCTGGCTGTAGCATAATGGACTGATATAGGGGTTTAAACTTTATGTGTAGTCAAGTGCAAAATCGGTATGTCTATAAGTACAGAAATCTTACCATACTTCTGAGAACACATCAAAATTCACTTTTCACATGATCAGTAAACTCAACTTCACATGCAAATATGGTGGCATACCCAGAAGCTGCGAGAAATAAAACCAACCACAGGTGAGCCATGTTATAAAAGGTCTCATTTATTAATTTATCACACAGCATATTTGTTAATAAAACATCTGCAAAAAATAAAATAACCTCACTCTCTAGATCCTGTGTTATAAGGGTATATGCGACCGGGATAATTTTAAAGCACAAAAGCATCACTCAGACTTTCTTTGCATAGACTGCACAACCATTAGTTTCCCTCAGTCACTCACATCAGCTTAACAAGCCCACACTGTACGAAGCACTTTACTGACCCCATTTAATTTGCTATCCTCTAGAGTTTACTGAGCCATGGGCCTCTTGTGTTTGGATTCTACTTTGTAAATGGAAGGTAAGAGCATGACTAATTGCACTAATTGACCTGAACTCTTTCTGAATATGATAATTTAGCCGTCACTCTGTTGTATTTATAAACAATTTAGTGAAGTTTAAAGGGGCATCTCCTTTGGAGGCCATGATGCTACATTTTTTTTTTCTATTTTTCTAGCGGTGTGTTTTTCTCATTTGTCAATGTAAAGATTTCTTTTACTTTATTTACAAGCTGAAGTAAAAAAAAAAGATAATATTCCAAAAATACACCATTGCTGATTTTATTCTCCTAAATTGGTCCATAGAGTAAATGATGAAGAGAGTACAAGGTTATGCGCTATCTACCTAGTCGTCTCTGGTGCACATCAAATTAACAAATGCAGTAATCCCTACAAGTAATTGCTTGCCATAATTCATAATTCTTTGAGTTCATTTGAATGTCAGTGTTTATTTACATAATTAAGTTTTAGGGAGAGAGAAAAAACAATATGGAAGGGGGTTTTTAATCATGTTTAGAGAGGTTTTGTCAGATTATGGTTGTGTGGATGGTGAACCTGATTATTAAAGTGTCATTCCTTATCCATACACTCGAAGCTACACTTCCACACAGCCTTCCTATCCAGTAATCCAGGAAACAGTTATAACCTGACCTCAAACACGGGTGTACATCATATACAGAGAAAAAGAAATGAGGTTACTGAGTATATTCGTACACATGCCCATCTGAAACCATTCATTTACTCCACTAATGCTGCCAGCAAATATGTAATTAAATTCAATCAAAATAAAAATGTTTTTGTGTTGCAGGATTTTAGCTGGACTCATCACACATCAGTAGAAAATAAATTTAACTGCTAATTGAAGTATGAATGTAGGCAAAAGTTTTCACCTCAAGAACAAACACAAAAGTGGAAATATAGAAAGCGCCATCATCATATCCATTGTCCATAAATATCCTTGCAGAACTTCAAGTGATGTGTTGTTTGATGTGGAAAAAAGGGCTAAAATCAGTTTATCTTAAACCCCAAATCTTCAGTAAAATTACATAGAAAAGCAGACTACCCTGGGAAAAGAACTCAATTTTTCTTTGTGTCATGTTGATTATAAGGATGTCTGAGGATCAAGAGAAGGACAAATTCACATAAAAATGTTTTTGAATCGCACATTTCGTGTTCATAGAGTGTTCCTGTGAAGTTGTTCAAAGTAGAGGTTTGTGTTTAGGTCCACAACGATTCCAGAAATCCCAGAAATCTGATGCTTCTTCAGAGGTGATCCCTAAGAGCTTTTCTGTTCCACCACTGTATACAGCTGTCCTCCATAATGTCAAAGTCTGAAATTTTTCCACTTCTCCCGTCCACCAGTTTAGGCCACGGTCACAACTAAGTGCGGTGTCTTTTTAAAAGGGGTCTGGAGAGGGCAGTACCTGTCAAGTGGCGTATTTGAGTTTGGGTGTCTGTGAATTACATGAGATACTGGAAAGAGAAGGAATCCCTGTGGTAGTCGCGGTGCCATGGCTCTCCACAAACATCGGGTCCAGGCAAGCAACTTTGGCAGCAAAAAAAGCGTGAATGCAATGAAGCACGGCGAAGAGGTTTGAGAACTCCAGCTCCTGAAAGAGGAAAAATACGCATTATCTAATTTTCTATAACGAAATTGTTTTGAATAACATCTCCCTTCATGCAATGCAGCATTAAGCATCTCTCAAAGTTACTTACCTTTGCTTCAATAGATTTGGAGTCTTGATTTTGGAATAAAAACTTGATCTTGCTTTTTCCATCATCGGATGATCCTTTTAGTTGGGAGAACTTGTATCTCCACAGTACCGCCTGTAATATAGAAATTACAAAGATTATGTGGGTCTACTAAAGAAAAAATACAACTAGCCTTTATATCTTTATTTACAGCAATCCAATCTGTGAACCCCTTCTTGTGTCACTGTTTCATGAATAATTCATGTTAAAATCCACATGGATCCAGTGAGAAATGGGGCACGTCAGCAGATCAACCAGATATCTGTTGCTGTGAGATATAAACTTGTTATTTTCGCCACTGGGAAATTTAACAAGCCACAGCAATTTCACCTGAAATAGCAGAGCTTCAGTGATTCAATTAGTGTTGAACTGCATAAACAAAAGCCGAGCACTGAGCCAAGCGACAGTTTCCAGGCTGACTCCTCAGGTCGACAGCTGGCCACACTTTTCTCATGAATATATGTCTGTTCATTACAACTCTGTGCTGACTGTTCCTGCCGCTGTAATAATCACAGTAACCCCGATCAGAGTACTGATGGAATGTTGTATTTCCATTTGCTGTTACCTTATTTACTTCTACTCCACTACATTTGTCTGACAGTTGTACTTAGTAGCCACTTCTAAGGTTACAATTTTTTACCCATCCTGTCCACTGAAAACCACATATCTCCAACTTTGGTAATTTTGAATTAATTTTATTCCTATAAACTGAAGGATGACGTGTTGCTTTACAGGGTTCTCACAGGACAACAACGCTACATACATGATAATCTTATAGAATATGATGCATTTCAGTAGATTAAGCGACCCGGTGGTAGCTATAGAAAGACGTTAAACTGAACAGTAAATGCAGTATAAGTATTTTCCCTGTGTGCTATCTGAATACATGAAGCTTGACTGTGATATTTTTTTACTGGGCAAAAAATAATTTTAAATCAGATCAGATATTCATGAAACACTATCAGAGTGTAACAGGAAGAGTGTCACCTTGTCTTCTTTGCCTTTAAAAACCCATCTGACTCTTGTTAACCTTGACAGAGGTGATGATATTTCCATCTCTCTCATGTCAGTCACAACCACTTGATATTATATCAGTAACATTTTCCAAATGGAGGATTATATCTGACTCTATTTCCTCTTAAGGAGACGTTCTCATGAGCTTTGCTCAATTTTATTTTTGTTGCTTTATTGTTGTTGTGCAATAATGAAGTTAAAATATCCTTTCATCAACAACATGTTTCAAATGTGTTAATTTGAACTGATTTCAAACTAGATGTTTGCTATTTTAAGCTATTAATTACACAAAGGTGGATATTGTTAAAATAATATTTGTAAACAAGACACAGTAATCCTGGAATTGTTGGATTTTCAGATTTAGCCTTGTTTTTTCAATATGTTAGTTTCAGGTTGCATTCATACTGTTACCACTAGAAGCTAAAAGCTGGACGTTTCAACCATTTGTTAACCATTAGTTAACTTGTGATGACAAATATACTAAAGATTAGTCTCAAACCAACTGTAAATACTTTTTTTGTATTTATTTTTCTCCTACATAGGAATACATGGGTAGATCTTTTTTCAAACGAATCATAATTTTTATTCTTTTCAAATTAGTCTTTCAACATGCCCTCCCCCCTCAGGCACACACTGGTGATTTGTAAATTTTGCTCATCTGGTGCATTTATTTTTTGTTGTACAGATCAGAGCAAGAACTTCCCTATAAAGATATTATAACCAGAGTATTTTGATGCCTTTCTTAAGGCAGAGAGTCACATTCACATGAACCATTTTATGTTTGCTCACTGTTTCTCTCAAGTTGGTTTTTCCTACACTTTAGCTTTTTATTTAAACAGCTGACTCTAAGGGTGTCTTGCCACCAGAGCGTGAACCCTCTGAGTCTTGACAGCTCACTTGCTCTATGCACAGTCCTCATTTGTTATGCAAATGTTGTATTTGTTGTATTTACATTTTATGCCCTTTATTTAATAGATGATACTAACTGCTTTATCCATCCATCAGGTTTGGGAGGGCTGGAGCTGCACTCACACTTTCTCACAGGTTGCTAATGTACACCTTTAGAGATTTATAGATTATGAATCATTGTGCAGTGGAGGCCTTTGTTCTGTCAGGCTTGTTTTATTATGTGATACCAATTCCAATTAAGATGAATTTTTTCAGCTTTTGCAAAAAAAAAAAAATAGAGCTGTGGAACATCTTACTGGATCCTGAGCCAGCGGAATACAGCTCAACTTGTTGTACAGAGTTTTATTTGTGCTGTTTTCGATTAAAACTAATTCTAACATGGGTTTTCAAACTTGCCAATAGCAGCTTTTAATTATGCAGTAATCCCACCCCGTGAATTGTCTGCGATTGTAGTTTACATATGGATTGTGTTTTGCACGTTTTACTCTGTAAACAATACACTGGCAACATTCTTATCGTCCTTGGGGGACATTGTTGCTTCCCATTGCAGGAATTAGGGCCAAAATCTTAGAGAACAATATGGCAACGCTTGTGTCCTGCTCAGCCACATAATGTGCACCAGTGGAGTAGTCTGCATGACTCTCAGACTTGGGGAAAGGCCAAAATGAACTGCAGGGAGAAGTGAAGTTTGAGCTGGGGGGAACCAGCCGTCAAAACAAATGTGCTCATACTCCCAAAATGCACACAGTGCAGAATAAGTGAGCAGCACCAAAAAAAGAAAAAGGGAAACTGAGGCATGGCATCGTGATTAGTTTCATCACACTGTGTACAATCTCCCACTGAAAGGATCTGTTTTCCCTTTTCCCAGTTCTTATTGATGATGAAAGGACTGTCCTACACTCACCTTTGAAGCTGCATCAAAGCACACAAAGCCCATGCTGAAGTCAATAGTAAGTCCCATAAGGTGGCTCTCCATGATACAGGCATATGTTTTACTCTACAGAATAGAAGAACAAGATGTTACCCACAAGGACACAAAAGTCTCTTTTGCTGCTGTGAAAATGTTATATGAGCATTATCAATCTTTGTACTAAAACAACTGAGGTGGAACCTTGTGTGAGATTAAAATCATCACAATTCCCCGCACGTTGCCTACTGTTAAGGTGCTGACCTGTATCCTCTCCACCTCCAGGAAGGTGGCCATCTGAAAAGCCTTTTCCCAGATCAGCAGGTCGCACTCCAACTCGACGCTGAAGAACATGTCCTCCCCGCTCTCTGTCTGGACGCTGAAGCAGTGCTTCCTCTTGTCCAGAAGGTCATTATCCTAAGACAAGACAGTACGACTGCCATGCTGATCAGGTACAGATGGGCAGAGTGATGTGGAGATAAGACGAGCAACAGCAATGCAGGGAGGTAAAGGGAGGTTTATTTCACTCTGATGACAGAGTACAGGCTGCAGACTGCAGCTGTAAGAGCACTTGAATTCTTATTCTCTATATCTTCAACACTCGCATTAAGGTAATAGGCATGTATGCAGGCTGAAACAGACAGTGTTTTACTCTAATGTATCTTTTTATAGCTTTATGTAACACAAATAGCACAGTCTAATAGGTATGGCAGTGTAGGTCAATTTATATCTGATTTAATATGTCTGATTTAATATGTTTGTATGAATTAAATTAAATTACCCATAATGAGTTTGTACATAATGAATTGCAGATAAATTCTAACAATCGAATTCAAAGTGACCTCGAATCTGGAGAGACTCAACAAAACAATCTGAGCCTTGAGCATCTCTGTGGGATTGACAAGCACATGCAAGGTACTAAGTGAGTTATGTAAGTGCAGCCCTCAGACTCTGTTTGCTACTTTTTATTCCTTCAGTGTATCCAGCGTGGGGCTTTAATCTCCAAATGGAATGAATGAATGAATGAATGAATGAATGAATGAAAAAAAGGTGCCTTACCTTTAAAATCTTGCACATTATCTCATACACAGTAAAGCTTTTCTCTGCTCTGGTCCAGTCCCATGTTGTCACCTGAAAATATCACATAAACGTTTGGAAATACTTTTAAATGACAATTCACTTGAGCGTTTGCTAAGTGCGGTCCCCCCTTTAGCTACTGGTGTTACGCCCGGCTAGCTTCTCATTTTACACTGCACAATGACAAATTTTTTAGGCATGCTAATGCTAATCCACTCCTCACTCATTTGCTTTTGTTTTTGGAAAGGTAATTTTAAAAGAAAAAACTAACATCCAAACTCTTTAGATACCAAGTGTCGCTCTTACGATAAACCTAATCTGAAGCTTATGTCTTGTTACGGTTGCTAAACCGTGATAGGTCAATCACTATCAGGGGGCAGGGTTTATGTAGTCACTTGAGGGGATATATTCCTCGGAGGAAACTAATCTTCAATAATAAATAAGCTTGTCTCGACGTCTGAACAAGCAAGCTCCCATATTCCACCATCCACTCACATTAGCATATTCCATTTATATCAACACAGTCAAGTTGAGCAGGCAATTTTCAGTTATCTATCAATCTTTTCCCATCTCCAGTACCATCGACAGCTTATCCCTCTTGTCATAATCACTTAAGTGGCTGGCAGAATGTAAACAGATTTAATGATCATCATCAATCAACAGGAAGATCAATGCAGCACAAATGATTATGAGTGAGCTGCTTCCTTTTTTTTCCAGCAGGAAAGCATTTTCTCCCTCAACAATACATTAACATCAAATGAAAAATCTCCTGTGGAGTTGAGCAACATTAGTTCAAACGCAGAAGTTTTGTGGGTTGAAGACATTGGTATAAAACATGCAAAGATGGAGTCAAAACTTACAGGGGGGGCTGAAAACTTGAAGAGTGAGGAACCCCTCAAAGCGAGGAACTTTGGTGAATACATTCGGTCCTGAACAGAGTCCTGCTCCTTCTCGTCGACCCAGCCCATGTAAATAATCTATCAAAGGGTAAAACAAAACAAAGATGAACACCAGAGACGTGGTGTGTAATAACAGGCTTCTAAGGGGTGGGATAAATTCCTGTGTCATGCTCATTTGATATAGTACAGAAAATTATTTGAGATTTGGAACCAAATATTCAGGAGCTTTAAAGATAATGAGACAGGTATGCCTGATTTCTAGCAGATAAAATACCTGACAAATCGAGGTATTTTGTCACACAAAAATCATATGAAGAGCCAATAAGAGAGATCTGCATGCCACAGAATAAAGTAGGAAAAATCTGTGATGGTAGACAAATCTGTAACACTTCCAACCTATTTAGTATTTACAAGCAATATATTAACAATTAATAAATGGCTCATAACACATTATAATGTAGTTTTTAGCAGAAAAAAGTAAATTTGTAAGTATTAAATAATGTATTTGACAACTACAGCATATCTCCTGCGGCATCTGGCATCTGTAACTGGTGTAGAAACAACAGTAAATTAATTACTGTCAATGTAGTTTAACACACTCAAAATGAGATATAAAGTATTTGGTTCTTACTTTTATTACACATATATTTTAATTTATAAATACTTTTTCAGTCTCAGTGAAAGCTAAGAAAACATCATCCTTACACGAAGGCAGTGAGATACAGCTGAGAGATCTGGGACCTTTCATTTTTAAAACGACTGTTTCTGAAGTGAGGGATTAACTGTGAATCTCAACATGTCTTCATGAGGTTTGAACATATTCATAAACAGTTTCAGACCCTAACTCTGTGTAATACACAGTTAATGATTTTATGATGTTTGTTCATGTGTGTTATGACAACATATGATTACAGCTGCAGCATTATCAAAGACTCATGTGTTTGTACACCAGTTTGCTGACAAGTATGTTTGTAAACTCTTGAGATGTTCTTTTAGTATGTATAGTGTTATAAGCAATTTATTTATGTATTAAATGTGAGATGGGGGAGGTTTCGGTCAAGTGACAGAACTCTATAAGCATGTAACAGTGCATTTATTGTCCTATCATTGGCTCTTCCATTTAGGCAAAAGGTATAAAGTTTTCAAGAGAAAAAAAGAGGTTAGACCAACAGGGAGATGAAGAGACAAAAAGCAAAGCCTCTGCTGCAGATGTTCTGAGGCATGATTTTAGACATCAAGTGTTTCACACCATCACTACTCATTAAAGTCAGGGTGATTTCAACACAAGTAAAATGTTTGCTTGCTTTTCTGTTTGGAGTTTTTTTTTTTTTTTTTGATGGATTTGCAAAACAAGCGAGTGAAAGATTTAGGACAATCAGTCACATCTCATGCAGTTAAATTTCTTAAATGAATTGTCAAGTGAATTCACACATTTTTGTGAAGCAGAAACCAGAATAAATAAGCAAGACAAAAAGTATCCCACTGTCGCGTCTGCTCCCCATGCCATCATATGACACTTAAATTGTTTTCTGATCATCTCTCAGCGGATGGTCTTAAATGATGCAAAGACTCTGCTTGTGTTGCAATAGTTGGCAAGATGGAGCTGTGTCCTTTCTCTGACTGACTGACCTGGTTAGATTTAGGTCTGATTTTTAAAATAAATGTAAAATGTGAAAATTAAAATTAAAATCAGCCAAAGCAGAAAGAAAATCTAAATTTGGAGCAGGAGCCCGGCTCCTGCATGAAGAAAATGTCTTACCTGCTGGTTTACTGGAAAATTCCGGTTAATCTTCTTCACCTGTTAAATTTAACAAGAGCATCAGTAAGTCATCAAAATATCTCCTGCCAACAAGCAAGAAACCAATTACTGGCACAATTTTAAATATTTGGAGCACCCTGTAGCTACTCACAATCAGAATGAGTGTGTCTGAGAAGAAATAAACTAGCATCCGTGCTAACATGTTAACCACAGCACTGAAGGAACACTGTTAGAGCGACTTCATTTATTCAAGGCATGCAAATTACAAAATGAGATAGATAGAGTCATTTCCACAAGGACCCAAGGCTCTTCCTAAAAAAAAAAAAAAAATCCATTAAAAAAAAATCCATTCTCTCTGTGGTAATAAAAGCGGGGAAACTACTGAGAGAGCAGTCAGGCTTTAAATTAAAACATTCTCCTCAGATCACAGGTATCACTCGCTCCTAATCCATGCTATACTATCAATATAACTCTTTCTTAGGAGCAGAGCACCAAATTAAGCCATCCAGGCCTGATCCTGTCCTCCTTTAGAGGCGAGAACAAGTCACAGCTGCTTATTGTGCAAAGTTACTGAAGTTTGTGTCGAGGGAGAAAACAGGATGTTTCTTTTTCAGGGGAGGAACTGGGAGGGAAACAGCCAGATAACTGTCAAGATGTGAGCTGGGTTTGGATATATGGGAGCAGTGATGGTGGGTATGTTCACATTGTTGAGGCCAGTCACAGTGACTGCAGGTCTAAACCACCTCGGACATAAATCAGGAAAGGCTGAGGGGTTCAGTTCTTTGAAACAAATCACACATCTCTCACTCTATTTCAAAATACACGGTGGGAAGCTTTGACTGAGTTTAAGGTGGGAAATACCAAACTAACACCTACTGAATTGCTGTGTTTTCACTTTATATGTCTATTCTATGGCATTCCAGGGGACACATTGTACTTTTCGCTCCATTTTACATTACATCTGTAATTATTGTACCATAAATGCAAATTCTATTACATGGACAGAATCACTGTTTTTCAAGTCCGTCTTAAAACAATAGCCATGAACTCCAAAATAGGTTTTGCTGACTATAATCATTCTTTGTGGTCATACTGGCCATCAAGAGATCCCTTCCTCTCTAAAGTTCTATTTATATAGCACTTTTCAAAACCAGTGTTACAATGTGCTTCACAATATGCAGATGAAAACATACAAGGACAAAAGCATAAAAAAATCAGGGCAGGAAAACTTTTAGAAGGTTTTGAGATGGGACTGAAAACACTTATCTGAGTTTGCTGACCTGACCCCCAGAGGGAAGCTGTTCCATAACCTGGGCGCCAGGACAGCACATTCTTTATGGTTATAGCGGTGTCATAATTTATTTAAAGCTTATATGAGGCTTCAGCAGTCTGAGCTAGTCAAATCAAAAGTTACCAGTATCTCAAGTTACAACCTTTTAATACAAAATTCCTTCCTCATGTTTCCACAGATAGTGTTGAGTGGCAGGGAGGACATTGACAAAAAGAAGGGAATTTTTTGTACTATAAAGGCTGTAACTTTGAAGGGTATCCACTTTATCTGGTTAATTTGGTTGGCTGAAGAGTGTTATTAATAAACAGATACATTTTTGAATACACATTTGACAGGACTGTGGATTGTGTTCCACATCACGTACACTGACTCCATTAGGGGGAGATCTTTTTGATGGCCAGGATTAAGAGAACGAATTATTACAGCAAGCGAAACATGTTTCAGTGTTCATATCAGCAACTGACTAGTCATTTAAGACAGATCTCAACTAAGATTACCACCTCGCAGTTGTGTGCCTCCGCCAACCAGCCAAGTTGCAGGAAATATGGTCACAATCTCCCCTTCCTGAGTTACAGCATTGAATAATGGCCAGAGGTGTTTTTGCAGAACATTATGACATCACAGTGAAGTTGACCATTGACCATTTGGATACAAAATGTCATCACTTCATAATTTTATCCTACTAGACATTTTCGTCAAATGGTGTCATAATTAACATATGAATTTGTGAGTTATGGCCAAAAATGTGTTTTATGACGTCACAGTGACCTTTGACCTTTGACCACCAAATTCTAATCAGTTCATTCTTGAGTCCAAGTGAATGTTATTGCCAGATGTAATGAAATTCCCTCTGGGCGTTCCTGATATATCGCAATTACAACAACGTGAGGTCACAGTGACCTTGACCTTTGACCTTTGACCACCACAATCTAATCAGTTCATCCCTGAGTCCAAATGGACATTTGTGCCAAATTTGAACACTTGAGGAGTATATTAATACTGTTAAATTGTAATAGATAGGTTTTGTTTTCATTAGTACTTGGCACTTTACACTGTCATTTTGTACACAGATAAATACAGTTCTGTTACCTTACTTACTAGATTTGTTGCAGATTAAAATTCAAGACGAGATAAGCTCATAACATATCACTGTTGTCGGGCAAAGTACATAGCATTTACTCGAAATATAAACATTTCAACACCACAGGAAAAGCAGCCTTTTATTGTTTTTTTAGTTTGATGCAACAAAGCACTTTTGAGAAATATTATCAAGAGTTTTAGGAATGGAAGAATTGACTCTATTGTTATAGTGAGAACATCACTGTAAGGTAAAAACCACGGTCCTTTTCATTTCAGCTCTACTCTTTACAGCTGGTTGTTGTTTTCTCTAGTCGCTGTGTCGTTTACTGCTCATTTCTACGAACACTGATATTTACAAGTTTTTACCAATACCTGACAATGTGGCATGATGATGTCCTGTAGTTGTATCTTTATTTTTATTCTCCACATACTTATGCACTATTTCAATAACTTTTCAAATTTTAATCTTGTGTTCTTTTTTATGGTGACAGTGTAACATCTGTCCAGGGACCACAGATGAAAAATAGACTTTTGGTTAACTCTGGCACATTAAAAGTAATGTTTATTAATGTGCACTGTTCCTGTTAAATAATCCAATAAATAAATAACATAGGCCTGGGGGGTTTATCAAAAACATTCTCAATGTAGCAGGCACTTTTATAATACTTTTTATAATAAGTACTTTTCAGTTAAAATTTCAGTATTTGCCTATTTGCTTTGCTTACTTTACTTCCCCTCAGTATCTGAGAAGATAATTCCACTGATGGGTCAACTTACATAGCAAACAACTGAGGTCCAGAAAGGCCAAATGAGTCATGAGTATCTAATGGAAAAAGCATCAATTAAAAAAAAAAAGCTAAATTATTTAATATGTTGAGGTGAATTGTCTCGAAAATAATTATGGTGCATACCAAACATGACCGAACAAAGATGAGCAGGGATCACAGGTTAGCGCTTGCCAACAGGGTGTAGACAGGCATCATCAGTGGAGCTGCTAAAGGCCACTGAGGAACAGCTTTGAAAATTGCCACAGAATTGAATCAGCACAGTCTCAGCAGAAACTGTTCAGCCTGACATTTGTTGAAACTTAAATCTGAGCTGCAATTCAGACACCACTTTTATTCAACGCCAAGGCACAGAGACACATAAACCTAACCTGTCGTCAGGAGCATTATGCCTAAACAAGAAAGAGATGAGTCGTGAGGTATGAGTCAAACTTAGATGTAATTTCTAGATCTGATTTGATGCACAGTCACATTTGGAGAAAGCCAAAAGAAACCTTCAGCCCACAGTGTCTGCTGCTCTGCTGTATAGCCGACTAGTGGGAGCCGTTAGGACCAATGGAGCAAACACTTTCCTTCATAATGCTCACATATTGCCTTCATTGATGCCTTCAAATGCATCGCTAAACAAACTAAAGAGTGCTTTCATGAACACCGGGATGGCCTCCCCAGTCACCAGACCTGAACATCACTGAACCTTTATGGGGGTTTGTGGAGCGCAGAGAGCCGAGCAGGTTCACTCGTCAATCATTGCTCAGACAACTGGCAGCACTTTTTCATGACGAATGATGCAACATTTGACTACAAACAGCTCAGTTCAAGTGTCTGACAGCAAACCACGAGAGACTGACACTTTTCTGCAAGCAAAGGTTGACCCTGCTCTTTATTGGGTGCTTTACTTCAATATATTTTCAGATGTTGGTGCTATATTTGTCCACTGCTGGTGCATCTCATTTGCAAGGTTTCCTGTTTAATAAGTTGGACCCATTCATTTTTTTTTTTTTTTTTTTAAAAGGTCCATCTATGAATATTTATCTTGACCTTTAAAAAAACAGGTGAAAATTTGATACAAACACAAACCCTCCCAAATACGTTCTCTAGTTTTACCCTTGATTGTTTCTTAAGGTCTTTATGGGACTCATAAAGGCTCATATAGGCTCATCTGCAGCATAATCAATTAATGAATCAATCAATCACTTTATTTGTCCCTGAAGGTCAATTGCTGGGGCAGCAGTGAAACAAAAACACAATAAAAACACAAAGCACATAAGCACATACGTACAAAGTAATGCATAAATAAAAATGGGTGTAGAAATGGAGTATGCAAGTCAAAACAACTACATTAGTACATGTATACCCACACATAACTGTGTATATATAGATTCACTGTATAGTTAGTCAGTGCTCATCTATCGTATTTAAAGACGTAGAAGTTATATTATTATATATTATATTATTATACTTACATGTATTACAGGCCCTGTTACTGTATATATTTAGAGTTCAATAAGAGCTCAATAATGGTCTTTTTTTCTTTTAGTGTTAGTTTAGTTTCTAGTCAAGTTTTATTTATTTATATTTTTTTAATTTCTTTATCCAGCTCTTAAATTGTCCTCACATTGTTTGCTTTGTTTTTGTGACTTCGCTGCTACAAGTTACAATTTCACATTTAGATTAATAAAGTACTCTTTCAACCATCTGTCTATATATACGCTTCTGTTACCTTTTCCTCAGGGAGGTTAGTTAAGAGATGGAGGAGTGTATAAAAAGAGTAACCATACCTTTTGTTTTTGGATACAAGTAAAGCAGCTCTTTTGTAGTTTCTTTTTCATTTTTCCGTTCACTTCTTATTACTAGAAGTCTATTCTGAGCTGCCTTTGAACATTAAAGCATAACATCTAGGTGATAATAACCAATCCGCTCTTTTGAAATTGCAGCTACTTTCACTTAAAAAGATGAAAAAATATTAAAGCTTGTTAAAAACTGGCATCACCGATGGCCATTTCAGAATCATGTACACATATTCAACCGTCTGCTCTTTCAGCAGAAATCTGTACATGCAGCCATGTTACTAGCTCACTCACACACCTCAGTGAATGCCAAGGCCAGAGCGAGAAATACACTCTGTATTGTTGAGGCCACTCTAGCAGTGAGTCATCGGTGTTATGTTTAGTACATCCCTCACTTCGTCCACTCCAATTAACCAGGGTTCCATTATTCCCCAGAGACCCTCGCACACAAGGGCCATCGCTCAAACACAAACACACACACACACACACACACGGCCACGCCAATGGACACAGGATAATTACAAATTCCTATTTTTCACTGCCGCTCCCTCCATGTTGTATTCATGTCATGCGGAGAGCCAACACTACTGTCTGGTTACATTTTCCTAGACGACGGCTTGACAGGCGCTCTCTAGAAATCAAAAATTATAGTTTACTGCATGTTGTCAAAATTAGACTTTTTTTTTCGCCAGGATCTGTATGAGCTGCCACATGTGATGAAGCTTGTTAGCAGTATTTGTATTTGACCCCCCCTGCTGAGCATCACTGCCTGTCTGGAAACACACAGACAAACTTTCTTTTTTTTTCACGTAAGCTGTGGTAGAGCTGGGAAAATATGTTCGCAATAAGACAAAGAATAGAACATCATTATTTCTTTATTTCTTGCCGCCTCTTGGTATCATTATTTTATCATATATTATGATGCATTATAGATTACACGAGTGCATGGGGCTTAGCTGGAGGGAGTACTGTAAGTGTAGTTCAGTGCGCGTTCTGTTATTGTGACCTCGGGCTGAAAAGGCATTAGTGTGTGTCTACTTAATGCCATGACATTTGCAAAGAGACTGTTAGACAATCCACAAATTGAAAGTCTGTTGCATTAACACATAACCCAATATCTCATTGGTTTACATGGGTGACTGCATGAGGCGGCAGACCTAACAAGCTTTATTGCTTCTTACTCACATTGTGCTTGGTGAGACTGGAAATGTTGCTCGCTATTGCCTGAAGCCAGTCCAGACAGTCTTCGGCTGCAGTAAACTGTATAACTCCGCTGCAAACGCCGTCCACAGCTATAACCTGGAAAGCATTTTTCCTGAAAAAATAAAAGAATAAAACTGAGGATCAAATTGAAAAAGGCACAAGAAGAGTTTATCCAGTTTTCAGTTTATCCACATTTCTGCAGAATTTCAGCACATTACTACATCTCAGCGTAAGGATTAAACGAATGTATGAATCAGTGAGCTTCAGATGTGCTGGTTGGAGGCTAACTGTTTTCCATTCTTTGTGCCAAGCTAAGCTAACTGGCTGCTAGCTGTAGCACAGTACAGCCATGAGAGTGGTATCGATCCTGTCATCTAACTCTATGCAACGAAGCAAACAAATACTGAGCTATTCCTTTAAATGTACCAAGAGATTTTAGGAACAGACCATACTCACAATGTAATAACCAAAGCAGACAAACTAACTCTGACAAGGACAAGTTAATCTTCATTCTGCTGTACAATAAACTGAAAACAAAAATTCTGTAGTAAGGATGATCAATCTAAAAACTTATGATATCCTTATGCAATTTTCAGCTAATATGCTAAAACATGCCAAACCACAAGAGTGATTCATTAAGAGTCAATCCAAAAGATTACTGTTTCCATCATCCACTGTGTAGCAAAATGGAAATGTATTTATTGACAGCTTAATGGCTTTTTACGTCATCTGTCCACTATTCAATAGTTCTGTCCTGTACTATGGCAGACGCACAGAACCAGTGTAAATAAAGTTTATTGCAAAATTACTTTGTGTTGCAAAAACATATTTTCTGCTCCATTAGAGAACACCCAAGCACTTAAAATGTAAGAGGGGTGACACCAGCTCTGCGAGTGAGAATAGATCCCACTGACCCTTCAAGATGAAGTCCCCGCAGCTCACCTGCAGACGTCAGAGCCAGGGATGTACTGCGACAGGCGTGAGTGTAGCAGCGGAATAAGGCGCAGGTCCACCCATCTCTTCTCCCAGCGAAGCCCCGGGGACGTGGGCCAGGACGAACAGGACAACGTGTCCTGCATGAAGTGTGAAACACAATTTAGAAGAGCTTGTCGTTTCCCACCTCGCACATTTCAAACAGTTATGATGTCAAGAGCTTGAGTTCTGCTGCTGCTGCTGCTGCTGTTGCAGGTGCACAGACAGGCCTACAGCAGCAGAGGGAAGCTGATTCACCCTCCTCAAAAGATAAAGATAGAGCATCCCGGTTATCAGCCTGCAGTGACAGCTGCATGGAAACAATTTCTGGCTGCTGCATGGCTACAAAGGGTCAGTTATAGAATCAGTCAGTTAAAGAAGAGAATAATGGAAAAATGTACCGTGTTGTTAGGGTGGTAGTTCAAGTGCAGGCCGCTATCACACAGAGGGGAGGACGTCCCACTACTCTGGTCGCTGGGAATGCCTGAAAGTGCAACAGGAACACACAAAAGAAAATGTAATAGACCCCCCCACCACACTTCAAATTCAGTGCAACACTTCTATCTATTTCAAGGTTTCCAACATCAGTGAATCACAGCCCTGAACAAAAGTGTGTTACTTTGTTCTCTGAGCCAGTTTGTATTCAGTTGACTGGTTGATTGGCCAGTCAACCTGGCCTACATATGCGTATGAAAGGATTTCATAAAAGCTTTCATGTCTGATGAGGGGCTGAAGCTTTCCCATGTAGGAGCAATCAATTGCACCACAATGAGCAATGTCAATTCTTTCAGTTCAGTCTTTAGCATCTTTTGTGGAGCTTGAGATGGTGTCCTATCGTCTCTTTAGCAAACTAGTGTCTTTATTTAGTGCTTGTCAAGACAAGCAAGTTCCAAAAAAGAAAAAAAGAGCAGCTGAATCTATGTTTCTTTATTTTTGGATTTTCAGGCTACAGTTTTTTGTCACCAGGACAACCAGGCCTAGACAGAAAATAATACCAGCTATAAATACTCTTGGTTGATTATTCTCCACAGCAGTAAAGGTGATTATATAGTTTAATTAAAGAGAGTATGTGTGTGTGTGTGTGTGTGTGTGTGTGTGTGTGTGTTTCTTACATGTGCAGTCCTCACAAAGGGGCAGTTTCAAAAAGGCAGGAGTCTTCTTTAAGAAAGAGACCGTAAGAGTCACTTCTTCACCAGCGTTTCTCAAAACCTGGACCTGGAAGGTAAAAACAAGAGAATACTTTTACTGCAGGAAGCTGTAAACTGTGAGGCTTCTCTGCTGAAGGCTTGCTGTGATGAAACATGGTGTGCCAATGTCTAGCTAAGAATGGAAATCCAAGATAAGGGATTTAAACAGACTGGAAGTTTTATGCTCCTCACACACATTTCTTACAGTTACATTTATGAAGGGATGAAACAGAAAAAAATTGGCTTTACATGTCAAAAAGATACAAATCATAAAGTGAGACAAGATAAGCTGCTGAAAGAGCTGTTGCAGTGTAAGAGAATGTGAGATATGAGCTGACAGCTTACCACTTCCTCGTGGCGATAGCTTCTAACGTTTATTCCATTTATCTAGAAACAACAGTAACAGGGTTACCCTAAATAATACTGCTGGCACCATATCACTGTAGCTCTATCTTCAAAATGATTAATGAAGCAAGCACAATAACTGTTATGGCATCTGCGCTGAAAACTGTAAACAAGAGAGTCACATCCACGGTTGCCATGAATGCTGAATGTCTTTGGCTGGCTTGTAAATGTTGCTTCTGCATCGTATGAGCTGACTGAGATGAGATGTGGGAGATTTTCTTTTTTTTTTTTTTTTTGGTGACATTCATATAACAAATGAAAGATTTGGGATGTGACATTTAGCTATAGGGATGCATAATCTTTCAACACAGTTTTGTGAATGTGGCACATGAATTATTGAAGAAACAGTCCATGTTATTTTGCAGTGAATAGAATGAGTTGTGTAAACAGGCTTCAATGTGAATTCTGGCATTTTTACCTGAAGGATGCCGTCTCCAATGAAAAGCAGCCCAGAGAGTTCGGCTGGAAACAGAAAATCACTTCAGTAAAAATAAACAAGCAAACATAAAAATGGCAGTAGTTGTGCAAAGTTTTCAAGGATAATAATATACCTTTTTGCTCTTTTGATATTTTTGATATCACAACAGGGATTTTATGCTCTGCGCCACCCTAAAGAGACAAATTAAATCTAATTGAATTACCAAGGTATCACAAACACAAACCAAAGCAAAGACACTTGAGAGCAACCCAGTTTTCAGTGAGTCCCTCTGCTAACGCTGCTATTGCCGTTTTACAAGAAAATGATCAATAACACTTGTTCAGACTTAATTAAAGAAGTTGGGAGGAGTGGTCTAATCACCCGGGATCTAAATTACCTTGATGCTCAGGCCAAACCCTCCAATCGTCTGCCTCCTGATCGTTACAGTCCTCTCCTGGAAGAGATTCAGTTAGAGTCAACAAATGAGTTCAGCCTGATGCTGAACCTGCCGGAGCTCGTGCAACAGAACAAATGGGAGCAATGGTTTGTCTCAAAACTAGAATTTATTTATAACAAATTAACAGCACTGATTGAATGATGCAACATACATCCTTATTTGTTTCAGCAAAGTGCAGCACACAAAGAATCACTGTACAGCAGCTTATTTTTCCATTAATAGTAATACATAAGACGCAGTGATAATTAAATTTTTTATCATTTTTAGATTTTCAGTGGAATCATATGATGATAAGGATCTTAACATGTTATTATTCTACAAATGTTGGTTGTAGAAATTAATAAATATGAGCAGCATGTAGTTATTAAAGGAATAGCCATCATTCTCAAAATACACTTATTGCTTTCATGCCAAGTTACAGCATTATACCACTTGTATCTGTACAGAAAATATGAAAAATTAAATGAAATGTAAGAAGGCAAATAAGTGTATTTCTACAGTCTCAAACATTTCTTTCACAGTTCAGGTTGATCACTTTAGCTGTGACTGCAAAACTTTGCCACTTTGTGAATATTTGTATTTATTTAATGACAGTGATTTCAGCCATATCCTACACCTCTATCTGTACACAGTATATATCAGTGTTGTCAAACTCTCAATTGCAACAGGTCATTGCCTACATCAATATTCAAATCCATCCAAGACAAGACAACATTTTGAAAAGTAATGGTGGGTAAATTGCCGAATGCACACCTGGTAAGTACAGGTACATACAAAAATCAAGTGCTGCCCAAAGAAAGTGTTGGATTCTCACACACAGTGAGTAATAAATGTATTAAAAATGCAACACTATCGACCTTTTGCGGGCATTAAATTCATGATGCGGAACAACATCTTTTGTTTGAGAGCCACAGGCTGCAACAACCAATCGTCTGAAGTGTCAAGAAAAGTGTCAAGTTAGGAACACATGAGACAATTAGAGCATCAGCAGCAGCAGATATCTGTAAAATCAGACAATGTCTGTCCAAATCCATATGATGTAAGAGTGAAATAGAAATTGACAAAGCTGCAGGTGCAAATCAAAATGAGACAAAAGGAGGGAGTTCACAGGAATCCAAGTCTCACTGCATTGTACAATTCTGGATATGTGTTTCTTAACAGATTTTGATGTTGGATTTGTCTCAGGTGTTTGTGATTTCCCTCTTTTTTTGGATGGATTGTGACAGCCTGTCACTCTGGTATTAAGATGTTGTGGCATATTGCGAGTTGCATATTGTGAGTTTGATGCCTGACAAAGGTCTAGGATCGAACACATTTTGTGCTTACAGTGCGCAGGAATTCAACTTTTTCTTCTAAATGTAAAATGACTATACATCATGATCCAGCGGGTGAATCACTATTTAATAGCTACATTTGATTTATGAGGAATAGATTAACTGATGCAGATTTTTCATTAGCTGACATTCACGGTGTTCTCAGCATCTTTGTGCTGTAACCTTCACCGTACTGCACATTCACATGTTACTGATTTCCCTGTATGAAGGTGAAGCAGCATTCAGTAATTGTGAGAGGTGACCGTGTTACTTACACTTGAATAAAAAGGCTCTCCTGTCACACAGATGACATCTTGTTCTTGAATGGTCAGAATATCTTTGGCCAAGTGTAGTCGAATATTAAACGGCTCCTCATTACCTTCTTGCATCAAATAAATCCCAGTCTTTGTCTGTGAACAGGCAGAGAGATAAATTCATTCATCATCTCTCCATGACTAAATTAACTGGCCATGAAATGAAATGTCATTGAGAGTACTTGCTGCAGGATGAACATGGAAATTAGGGTACGGAGTTTTGGTGATATCTGTTTTGTATTTTTTGCCTTTTTATTATTACTTTGCTTGTTATTGCTAATGTTGGAACAGACAACAATAATCTACACTCATGGTGATAAATAAACATTTAGACAAAAAGAAAAAAAAAAACATATGAAAACTGTTTTTAAATAATGAGGAGAATCTGTAAAGCTACCCTGTGTGTGCACGTTGAGAGGAAAAACACCTAGGCCACTTATTCTAAGTGTAAGGCTGATGATGATGATGACAAATTAAGAAGCTGTGAAATTAAGTGGCTAGAATCAAGCTCACCCTTTAAATTTGAATTTCCCTGCTTTTATACAAGCAAGTGTGGGGACTGTGTGTGTTTCCAATGATCCATTTAAAACATGCTAATCCGCATAAATTTGCATTCTGCACCCCCCCACCCCTCCACCCCTCCACCCCCACCCGCCTAATTGCGATGCCTGTCCTGTCCTTGACTTAAAAAGGTCTAAATAAAAAGAAGCACCTTCACCTGACAAGACTGCTAATAAATTTTTTTCTAAAAAGCCTCCACTGTCAGCATCCTTGTCACCTGGGACACACCACCCATCAGTTAAGGAGACAGCCAGCTGCATGGCTGCTGTTCACACAGAGAGAGAGAGTATCTCAACTGCAGGTCAAACTTGAATCAAAGTCAGTTTAGGGAGCATATTATCTTTCACCCCCGTAATGAGGAATATGAAGAAATGAACCTCCGCCTGCAGCTGCAGCATGAGGTATGACACGAGGGGAGGGGGGGGGGGCATTAATTCACATTGTTTGAAGTAATGTGTGTGCGAGAGTCATTAGCCGAGCAAAATGAGGGCAGTAGTGCCATAACTGTGCAACGCCGGGTCAGACAGCGTCTCACGTGGTCGAGCGTTGTTGGACCCCTTGTAGCATATGTATTGTACTGCACATAATTGGCCTTATCACTGATGTTTCGCTATTACACTTCCCTCCATTATTATCTCAATCATGGTCTCCAACCTGATTTCGTGCACATGACCATTTTTACTGTACCGACAGCAGCAGATATGCAACCAGGACAATGCTTTATAACCCAATGGGATAATAGTGAGGGGAACAGTAGGGAAGGGGAAGGTCCTCTAAAAGCCTGGAAATAAAAGCTTTTTTTTACTTGTAATTTTTAAATAAATGTTACCACATTATAATTAAACTATCACTCTTGGTTGAATAAACCTGACAAACAATTCCTTGTATCAAAAACAACAAAACAGCCTCTCAATAGGCGATTATACAGTTCTAAGATGTTTGAGATGTGCAATATTTGTCAACTAGGCTGGTAACTTTTGCAATATAATCAGTTTGCCGTTGTGTTTTTATCCGTTTTACTATGGTGTCCACAAACAACCATTGCCAACATTATTTAACATCACACCCTGTTTTAAGAGAGACAGCAGGTCTTTTCAGATTTAAGACTGGGGTTAACTTTTTGTTACTAAAGTTTTACTATAGTACTTCTACAGACAAGGCAAGTGCCTATTAGGAACTAATTCACCTTAATTCTGCAAAAATAAAACATTATTCCATTAACTTCTTCATTGGTTGTTTGTCCGCCCCTTGTCCCCAAGCTAATTGAGGACCTCAGGTGAATGTTAAAGCAGTCATGTCATTTAAAAAAATGTAGTAAAATGAAGTAAAATCACAAAAGAAAAGAAAAAACACACAGCGATAGAAAAGAATCAGAGGGAAAGCGGCAGTGTTTCTGAGTGATTTTACAATTGGTACGTTACATGACTTGCTAATAGGCTACTGTAATAAGCCACAGAGAGTGAATCATTTATTTGTACAGGTGTGACAATGGATGTATTAAAAGGGGTGGGGGACCCACTGAGGCCGCATACGTACGAAGGGCCGGAGCGCTGATGTTGCCACATGCTTTCAAAGCGCTTGAAAATGTCAAGGCAGTCTCTGTAATCATAGTCAATTCCCTGTCAGACTGTTACAATGATTGAATCCTACCAACCTCTTCATTTGAAGTCTTGAAATCCATGTGCTACTATGCAGTGAGGGATACTGTAAAGGAGAAAAAAAAAAGCAAGATTGAGTTAGACTGTGGAGGGAAATACTTAATGACATGACCGACTTGCTGCACCAAACTGCAGTCAATTTAAAACAGCATTGTTAGCAGGATGCCTACTTTCATTATAGCCCCGTCTTTCTCATATAGAACTTCGACAACGGAGAGAGTAGATATTTCATTGAAATGTGCCTCTTTTAAACTCAACTTTGCTAAGAAGAAAAAAAACCTTATTGAGCAATCTTGGGAGAAAACCAGAGACCATTAAGCGTTAATGAATAATTCATTAGCAAAAGGTGAGAACCCAGGTGTCCTGATAAATGTTTCAATATCCAATCCAGTGCTCCCAGAACTGTGTAACCGTAACCAATGCCTTGTCTGAGAGAGCATAAAACTGAGCCACAGCAGGAGAAAACGCCACAATAAAAGCACCATAACCTGAGAGGTACTGTGATTAGAAAATAAAGGCGTGACACTAATAAATACCACATTCTTTTTAAATCACCTGACTTTCTCTATACAAACAAGCAGTCTCGAGGAATGTTGTGTGAGAGCCTCTTTTACATAAACCAGTTCCACTCACTTTTAATCAGACATGACTGCCACTTGACTCGACAAAACAAGTACAGAACAAAAATGGCTGAACAGAGCCTGTGCTGCAGAGGCAGTGAGAGACTTACCTCAGCAGAAAGGCCCCCAGCTCTTTGAATGGTGAGATCTAGCCATCGAGCAGTGAGTTGATCCCTGATCTGAGCCGTAGCAGAGGGCCTCCCCAAATCATGGCTGTCAGACTTTGGTGGTTGGAGAAAGAGCAATGCTGTCACCTCTCTGGATCGCTGTAGGTGTTGCAGGATTATTCCCAGTGGAGCTGGTGCCGAAGAGCAGAATGAGGGTAGCGTGCAGGGAGGGTTTCACTCCTGGCGGTCCCTAATCGGTGGCTGTGCTGCAGTAATAGGAGGAGGATGTGGTTAAGGTATCATACTGATACGAAACCCACTCACAGGTGAGGAGCTGCTGTGATCTGATAAGAGCTGGAAGAAAAAAAAACAAAAAAAAAAAACACCAAAACTTCAAATGAAGCTCAGAAACAGAGCTGGATATTGTTTGTTAAATGCTTCTGTCTGCGGCTGAAAAGATGCAATCGACAGTTGCCAGCAACACAGATAAGTGTGATGTCAATGTAACTGCGGCATGTATGTGGGCTGTTGAGTCAGAAGCAATTCACATCTTTATTTCTCAAATAAGCACCCGCTACAAAAACAAAAACCAAAACGGGAGATTCAAAAGCAAACTCAAAACTGTGAATCCCATCTCTCTGTCTATGATGAAGGATCCTTTCAAATACTTCAGTCATAAAAAAAAAAACAAAAAAACCTGTGGATTCATGTGCACGAATGCCAAAATGCAATTAACTCATATTCTTCCATTTTCTTGGATTTCTGTATGCCAAGCACAAATGACTCTCAAAAGTGTTTATTAAGTTCCAACAGCATGCCCTCGAGAAATCCTCCTCGTTAGCATGCATTGTTGGCTCCACGCCACCTCCTTGTTGAGCCGCAGTGTTGCTACTATGATCATTGTTGCAGGATTAGAAGAAAAAAAAAAAAAAACTTACAGTATATGCATTTCAAGCTACATTTCATGCATAAATCAGCAACTTGTGATTATACAGTAAGAGTAGCCTTAATGAAACTCGCATATGTATTTGTCGAAGCGCTGGGGGGGACAGAGAAAGAAGAACAAGAGCGGGGGATTCTGAATGTCTTTGAAGAATAAAAGATTCATGAAAATAGTTAAAATTCAAAAAAAAGCTCTGACCTTCAAGTCAAGGATTTAACTTGGTTTTCTTTATAAGTATGTGTGGTGTTCTGTGTATTTTTGATATGTTTGACTTATTCAGCTCTTGAATTGTAACGTCTGGCAATAAAAAACACGTCAATGAGTTGACTCATTTATGGAGATCTGATATGTTCACATACAGCCTGCTTATTATTACGAAGGTATCAGGTATTACTGTAGCTAAACTAATGCAGTCTAAGACAACAGACTTGCAGTAAATCCTACCTTTGTGACGTTGAGTTCTTGTTGAAACTGTGTTAAAGAGCTGTTGATTAAACATTATGATCGCTGTGGAGGCTGCAGTTTGTGGTGCTGTTTGACTGTGCTGCATTGTACTGAGAGATGTTTGTAATATTTTGTCTGCCCCATCTGTATGGGGGAAATCATATGTATTAGATTGCATTTGTTTTAGATGGGCATACATAATAAACAAGCAACTGAATGTACATACGTGTATATTACTTGCCGTGTAGTGGAGAATATATTACATCACAGTATACAGAAAACAATACTAATACTGCTGATTTGATATAGAGCTGTAATAGTCAATCAACAGAAAATCCATCTGCAGTAATCAGGATAATCATTTAAAGGGGCTATTTGTAAGTTTTCTTTGCCGCTGAACGTGGTTTCTTGCCAGGAGCGGGTGGTGGTGGTGATCGTGGCCTCGACAAGAGCTTCAGCCATCATTGTCTTTGTAATGCAAGAGGTTGTAATTCGTTCTCTGTGCAGCGCTACGTCTTCAGAACAGATTGGTGGCTACGGCGAGTCTCTATGGGAAAGTGACGAGACGGGCTGGTACGGGCCGGGGGCTAGCTGGCTAGAAAAGACATGATAGAAACAAGAGTTAACATTGGCGTTACTTTCCACAAGTTTGATGCTGAACTCGCAATGTTTCCTCTAGGCTGTTAAGGAAACAGCTGTTAATGCTAACGTTGGCTATGCAGCAACAGCAAAGCATACAAATAGCTCCAGCAAATCATTTTGTGCCCAAAAATTTCTTGTTCTAAATTCTCAAATGTATGGACTTCCAGCTTATCTTTGCCTTATTTGATAGTCAATTAAATATCTTTAGGTTTATAACTGCAATTTGAAAACATCACTTTAGGCTCTGGGCATTTTTCACAATTTTATGGCATTTTATAGATCAAATGGTCAATAGGTTAACTGATAAATCAACAAAGTATTTAGTGATTTGTCAATAATGGAAATAATCTTTAGTTGCAGCCCTAGTTTGATACATAGTAAAATGTACGTACTGTAAATAGGTGATGACAGGAGTCTATTCTATATGCCGACTTTATGTTTTACCTAATAAATCGTTTTTGCAATGTATGTCATCATTCGTTTTTTTCAAAGATTTGTTATTTGAGGTTTATTGATGTTGGAAATTCAGTTTGAGAGACACAATCCGAGTTTTTGTCTCCATCTGCGCCTACACTGTGAGCTGTCTGTGTCGGAGACGAGCCAGCTCTGTTTAATGGATGTAAAAGAAAATCCTGACATCATTTGTGGACCTGCTTTAAAAATGAATGCGTTCACGTGGTCAGCTGAAAAATGTGTCTGCAGCTCTGAGATGAGCACTTTGTCTTTGCAGGTGCCCTCTTGAACATCCTGTCAGAAGACGCGAGCACTTCGCTTTTTTTTTTCCTTTTTTTTCTCTGCGAAAATCCAAAGATTAAATAAGCCGAACCTTTTGTGCCTTTTAAGTCGAGTCAGCGCAACTCCTTTTACAACCACCCCATCAGATATTTTCAGTCCTGCCAATTTGCCAAGCAGTGTCTTTTTTTTTTTCTTCAAATAATGCTCTTGTCTTTGACACAATGGCAGGAAACAGAGCGAGAGGAGCAGAGTGAGACTGCCTGGATGATGTGGAGATTGTAACTTGACATCTCCATCTCTTAGACCTGAGGACAGCTGTGGCCCACACAGGATGATGAATGGCCGTTTGTGCATGCAGGTGGAGCAGCTGTCGGCAGAGTGCTCCAGCAAATGTAGTTTTACTGCTCGAAAATTGAGATGGTTTTCACTTACTGTATGTTGACTTGTTCTCTGACCTGGAACATATGGTGCCTGGGAGTGCAGCTCTTTAATTTGGCTGGTGACGATGGCAGATATTATGTTCTTTACATATTATGGCATCACCAAAAAGGTCTTACTCTGCATCAACAGCATTACACCGACTAAATTTCACAGGATCTGCCCAATTTATGTTAGAAAACATAATGACATTTCTCTTCCTCTGTTAAAAATGTTCACCTTCTCTTATCTAGTCTGTCTTTGTAGATAACAGAAAAATGCACAGAACTAATTATGATTACTTATTTTGCAAAGAAATGTATTTTGTTATCACTCCCCCGACATTTAAATAATTTCTTGATCAATTATCGCAATTTTCACCCTGGGAGAAAATGACTTCAACATCGTTTGTATTCTTCACATGACGATACAATAGTTCTCCTCCATATTTTTGCTTGTTCTTTATTGTTCATAGCTTGTGTGGCTGGACTGTTCAGGAAGTTTACTGTGTTAGGTAGCTGTGGTTGGAGTTTTAATTTAAGTGTACTAGGGCACTATAATCTGTTTTGGTTTTGTATCTCTGGAGTTAAAAATATGTCCTATTCATGCATAAACAAGTGGCAAATCTATATTTTTACTCTTCACAGCTTGGTTTCAAGGCTGCAACTGATAATTACTTTCTGGAATAATCAAACTTATGGTCAATAAATATCTACAGAGTCTACAGTGCAAGTCTACAGTCAAATCCAAAGGTATTCAATTTACTATCATGTAGGACTAAAGACTATTTACATATGAAACATGCAACATTTTTTTTCTTCAAAAAGTGACTTAAGATTATTAGCCGGCTGCAACTGATGATAATTTTCATGATCTGTGACTGCCAATTATTTCCTCAATGAATCGTTAAATCATTTGTTCTATGAAATGTCAAAAAATTTGAAAAAGTAGTCATCAAAGGTTCCCAGGTGAGCCCAGGGTGCCATCTTCAAATGTGGTCCAACACCCGCAAATGTTCAGTTTACTGTCAAAGAAGAAGACGACTACACAAACCAGCAAAAATTTACATGTGAGAAGATGGAACCAGTGATTTTTTGGGGAATTTTTGCTTAAAAAAATAATTTTCATCATGGATACATCTGTCTGCACAAATGACTACGTGGCTAACTAATAGTTCAAACTCAAAAAATGTCCAATTTACAAAGATATAAAACTGAGAAAAGCAGCAAATCCTCACACTGGAAACGCAGAGACTATTTGGGGTATTTGCTTAAAAGATTAACCAAATCATTGTTTGATTATCAAACTTATTGCAGATTTGTCTCCTGTTGAGAGGTCGTTTCAGTTCTACATAGTTTAAATCTAAAGAATAGTTTTTAAACCTGTGTGGTGTGCCGGTTCCTCTTCCCCTGACAATTAGCAACACATTCATAAAATGAACGCCCAGGTCTTTTTCTGCTGCAGTGAACAGACCTGTGTCAAGAGGCAGCTGTTTGAATAGTTCTGTATTTACGGAGCACATCTTGCATTCAACAGGGCCTGTTCTGTGTGCCGCTGGAGGTGCTACTTCCCCTTCTTTTCTTTCAGATTATGTTCAAGATCGATCATTCTGGCAAAAATGGAAAAGAGCATCTCATCGTGTTTTCAATTCTTTTAGAGCATTTGTCAAAAAAAAATAAGTCTTTCATTACTTCATAAGTCAATGACTGCGGCCCCAGTAACAGCCAGTGGCGCTCTCCATGCCAGATGCTCATGAATGATAGGCAGAGGAGTAAATTAGTGATGGACACATTTATAGACTGAGCTCCTGACCCTCCTGACTATGATGTATGGGTTTTGGCAACGGGGAGCCACCAGATATCAGCTGGGTGCCAACTTAAATCAGCAAGAATCATTTCACAAACTGGTTCCCTGTTATATCACTGGATATCAGGGAGCAGAAATAGACATAATAAACTATAGCTAGAAGAAACGAATCCTGCAGCCTGTTCACTACTGACAGGTTCTTTAATTGGATTGTAATCTTTTTCTTTTTTTTTTTTCACAAATGATATTATGGTGCATTGCCTGTGGATGAATGGATTGGGCAAGTCAAGCATGTTATCTTACATGAGGGTCTTAATTAGCCTCAACAAATGAGCACATGGCCTTTATTGAATTATAGCATTCTCCTAATTATACTATATGTGAATGAATCTATGCTAAATATATATGAATATAGTCAGTTGGTGCATTTCAACCAATAGGGCCAGAGCAGCCCTCCAGAAAAAAGGCTTGGGGGTCTGGAAATGGCCCCACGCTGTGTGTAGAATACATGAAAGGATTAAAAAGCTCAGCAAATCGCTGAAGGCTAGGCTCCATTGAAATCAAGCTATACACAGTTGAGGGACACATCGGCTCCCTTACTAAATATAAAGCAGGGAAATATAGAACTATCTCTCAATAACTATTTATGAACTGTGTAACATGAAACAAATTATGATCTTAAATTGAGCTCTGTTGATCATAAACCCTAAAAGGTTGTAAATATTATTGTAGATAAAAGCACCAGTTCGAAACCGTTCTCTTTTATTCTAAATAATTTCCTAGAAGATTTTCATGATTCCCTCAGGGTCATTTCCAGCAGTAAAATGTATGACTGTGACTCATGACTATTATTGATTATTGATTTGTCTGTGGATGAATCAATAAATTGTTTACTCTGTATGAAAAACACAACTGTATTGGATTTACTGTGATATTTAAAAAAAAAAAAGAAGCAGGAAATCCTCACATTTGAGAAGCTGAAAAACAGAATATTTGGTATTCATGCTTAACTAAATGACTCAAACGATGAATCCTTCAAAAGCTTGTGTTACAGTCGACAGAAACTATGATGCTCAAACAGTTTGTTTTGCTGTCATAAGCAAAAAGTGTGAAGTTAATGGTTGAGTGAATTCAAAATGCTCCAAGGAGACACAGCAATGCAATTCACAGTGCACAAGACTGTCTTCCATCAAGGTTGAGCTGCTACTGTATAGCGTGCTGTCAAGGCAGCGGTGCTTAACGAATAAGCAGACTGTCTACATTAATCAGATGTGACCTAAAATTGTCCAGCCTGAGCTACTTACAGGATGTAAAGCATAAAGGAAATACTGCTTGCCCTCAACAGAAATGCAGCGTTGGAGGTATAGATGCTATCTCTGAGGGGTCTTTTTTCACTTGTATGTTAAGCAGCCCGCTAGCATCATAAATCATTATGTATAATCTAACCCCTTATTGCTTTTCTTAGGGCAGTTATCACCTACGTGTAGCTTTCAGTGCGTTGGTCTGTGTTGCAGTCCTGAACCTCTAAATCAGATGGGCTGGTATATGAGGCGCATATAAATGAGAGTTGTGTCTTCTATCTTCCCCGCCACAAGAGTTTGGTGTGCATTCGCTTCATTAGCCATCAGTCTCCGCTAAGCCATACTAATGGTTTTCTTGTTGCGTGACAGTGACTTCGTGGCACAGACGACTAATATATTTTTCCTGCACCCTCTCGGAGAGAACTATCTACAGTTTCTTTTATTTGTGCAGCTTGTACATCACGCTGCAATGAAAGGCATATGGCTTCTCCTCTGCGATTTCAACATCTGGAGCAGTTTGTATGGATGGTCGACCAAACAGTTGCTATAAAAGCCCCACAGAAACATCAGGTGTGATACATTCTCCTCTCTGCTGTCAAGCTCTGGGGCTAGATTGTAATGAAGATGTCCAGCCTTACAGTGACATACTGTAGGCTCTCCCAGCTGCCCTTAAGCCAAAACAATTACTGGAGGAAAATGTTGTAAAGGATTGCTCTATTTTGGAGGTACCAAACTGTTTTCATTGAATACAAAAAAGGCTGCATGTACATGTTTCAATTTTTACCCTTAAGTTTCCACATTCCTATTGCTACTTCTTGATTTTTCTCTGCCACTGCTGTCAAGTTTTTTTTTGTGTGTGCATCATTTCCAGCACAGCACTCCCTTTTATGGTCAAAATAGGTCACAGAATAAAGCCACATGGCATTAAAAAAATGAAATTACGCCTCACTCCGAGTACTGAAAAGTGTAATCCTTGGTTATTCAGAACAACTCTATTACATATCAAGCTGCTGTGCAATGCTGGGGGAGTGTAACAGCGCGTCCAATGTGCTAACGTACATAATTCATGCTAATGTGTACATCGACTGCTTCTAGTGATGCCATAGGACAGCTCATCACACTTGTACATTTAAAGACATTTGACTAGTCTGGGATTTTTAAATGACCCGATAGTATTCAGTTGCAGGAAAAAGAGGCATTGATTAACTAAGGAAGATAAAGTGTTTAGGAACTATTTGTTGTGCAGTGCTGACTTTGTTTCCAGACCACAATTTATATCAGTATGCTTTAGATCATGATGGTAAAACTTTGAAACCCCCCCCCCCTCTTTTCAATTATCAGCTGATCCAGACTGCGACACAGTATGAAGGACTCAAACAAGTTGTCCCTGACTCTCATATTGACCAGATGTGACTGACACCATTTTCACTCAGGCCTGCTCCTCAGTCAGTGTACCTGTCTCATTTGGCCAAACTGCTCTTTGATTTAGGACTTAAAGCTGAAACAGGGGGGGAAGTGGGATGCATGCGAGGGCATAAAATCGTCAATGACATGTCAATGTCCTCCCTCAGTAGGAAGTGAGACCTCCAGTACATCAAACAGATTGCTCCTGACCTATGACCAGCGCATGGACCAGCTCAATATGCCCGCATGAGCACAGAGCCTCCTGCGCTGAGAGGGTACAGACCTGAAATCATTGATGTGAAGTCTGATTCCTACATCTCAGTGGATTTCTTAGATACAAACTGCACCTTGCAGCCCACAATGAAAGAGAGAAAACAAGCTTGCCTTATAAGCACCCTGCCACACCGGTTTATAGTGAGAGAAGCAGCATAAATTTTGTGAAACAGTAGTGGATTCAGGAGCTTTCTGCCAGGCTAATAAAACACACAGAACCAGCAGCAGCAGCAGCAGCAGCTGAAATACTCCTCAGGTTTATCTCTGATGGACGTTGATGTTCAGGATCCAGAAACAAGGGGGCAGGACTGATGAGCGATTTGTGAATAGTTCAGTGACGTTTGAGCTGTAAAATGGCCTTTTCTTTTCTCTTTTTTTTTTTTTAAGTAGGAATGTTTTCGATTATTGGCATCCAGTGCAGAAAGAGAGAGAGAGAGAGAGAGAGAAAGAGAGAGAGAGAAAAAAAGAGAGAGTACTTTAACGCAGCTGAATAGCACTGTGGATGAAAAGAGGTCTGCTGCCACTGCACTGGCTGGAGGAACTGCGGGTGATGCTTGTGTGTACCTGCACTGAGGCAATGGAAAAGGTTTCTGCAAGCAAGCCCACATATCCCCCTGCAAATCATACCATAAAATGAAACGTGTTTCATCACGAGGCCCATCATAAGTAAACTGTTCAGCTCAGTGCATCACACAAATGTGACTATTACAGGGTGCGATGCTTTATTAGCCATCAGATCATGTAGGTGATTGGTACATAAATTCTTGGTGCGCAGCATTAAAGCAAATTACATCTCAAAAAAGTACATTGTAAATGGATTAATGTTTCGTTTCATGGATGTTTGGCAGAATAATTAACTACCTACGTCCGTCATGCACTGTATTATGAGGTACCGTAAATGTAAAAGCGAATAAAGGTCTGTGAGGCTTACCTGATTTTCTAGTAACAGGTGGTGATGTCTTATTAGATCCCTTTGGACTCCAATCCCTCATGTGACGGCTTGTCTTCTTTTTTTTTTTTTTTTAATTTATGCAACGGTTGCTAAAACATCTCTGCGAAATCACAATGTATCCCTTGTGGCAGCATCGCCCACACGGCATCCTGGTCCACTAACACTGTAGCAATGTGCAAAAACCGACAGAAAAACAGCCCGCACTCGCACACAAAACAAGATCTGTCCATATTTCCTGGGCAGCGGCGGTTTCAGGGATTCCTGTCCGTCGACATCTCTGGCAGAGGGTCCGGTTTCACAGCTCCGTGTCCGTCTCCCTCTCTCGCATCGTGCTGCCAAAATGACTGAAGCTGGAAATCACATGCGGCTGGTTTAACGCGCGCGTCAATCGACTTCGTTTACCCAAGGCACCCGCACAACTCCGGCTCCATTAATATTACATGATTCTACTTTGTTGCTGTTCTCAGGGACGTCCGCGGCTCCGTCCCACGTCTGTCCCACCCGTGCTAAAACACGCACTAACATCTCACAAAGCTTTTTTCATTTTCTCTGCCAATTACATTTGCGTGCACTGCGGTTCTGTGTGTGTGTGTGTGTGTGCGTGTGTGTGTGTGTTTCAGTTGAGATGTGCAGAAAAAGACAAAGGAAGAAGAATATATTTGTTTCGAGGCATATTACCCAAGTTAATTTGACTCTGAAGGCCAGTGTGTGTGTATGTGTGTGTGTGTGTCTGCAACTTTCTGAGCTAAATGGCATTTAAAAGGAAAAAAAAGCATGGGTGGATCTTCTCACTCTTGCTCAGTCAGACTGTCATGACTCAGTTTGTGTTGTCAATGAACACATGCGTTCAGTCACACAGTAGTATTTGCACTCTTTCCCTGAGGCCCTCTCCTGAGCAGCTGAGCAGGCTGACCAGGTGCACCCAATTTTCCATGCTGTCATCATGCCAGCTGAGAGATCCGGCCCCCCCCCCCCCCCCCCCCCC